>NW_024426663.1:30547797-30674659 GCF_017311325.1 Ursus maritimus | reverse complement strand
GCTGTCGCTGCCTCTGTGTGGTGGGGCGGCACTTGGCCTGCCCTGGAAAGCAAGAGACCCTGGCGAGAGGCTGAAAGTCCTTCTGTAATGGTTCTCTTGGCTGGCAATGCTACATGTTTCCCCAGAAAATTCCCTTTACCCACAAACAAACATTTTTTGCCCTTTCCTTTCCAATAAAAAAAAAAGTTTTTTTAAAAAAATTAGAAAAGCCTTTTAAGGCATATAAGTGTGCGACCTTCTTCCATGCAAATTAGAGTGGATTGTAAGAAATCAGGGTCCATTTCCTATATTCCTCTTAGCATTTTGCTAAGAGCTGTTCCGTGTTTTCTGACGTTCCCACAATCCTGTGAAATAGGTATCACTTGACAGATGGTGGCACAGTGGCTTGAGGGACAGGTAGACTTGCCAGTCACACAGTTCTAAGTAGTGTAATTGTCATTCCTGTCTTGCTTCCGTGAAGGAGCCTCACCAAGAGTGATGGCTTGGTGGCTCTGGGGAGGGCTGATGACTCTGAGAACTCTCTGCTTCTGCTGGGCCGGGACCTCCGTAGAATGCCTGAAAACAGTGGGACCCATTTGCTTTCTTTCTCTGAATTCATTCATTCCCTCATTCATTCATTCAACAGGCACACACACTTACTCTATGTCAACATGTTCCAGATGCTGGAAATAAGACATAGTTCCTGTCTGGCCAAACGCTGGGTTGACATCGTGCGGACGGTAAAACATTGTAAAAGCCAAATTCAGCAAAACCCTCCCTGAAGGATCTTACTTTCTGTTTATCCTAAAAACTCTTAACACTGATTTTTGCTAAGAAATGTCCCCATTACTACGGTGTTCTGTCTGTTTGGTTAACATTTGTGTTCTTATTTATCCTTTCCAAAAGCTATGCCTTCGGAAACCGGGGAGACTACCTACGAATTCCTCGAGAGCGGAGGTTGTGAACTTACCAGCCGCTCAATAAATACGCTCTGACTTCACACAGATCATTTCTGACGCCCAGTCATTTCCCTGTGGAATAAAATGTTCACATTTACACAACTCATCAATTTTATTTTTAAGTGTTGAGGTGCATGCTGTCAGCTTTCCTATCACATTTTTTTCTCCTGGACCTAAATCAGACTGTGAATCCCCGTGTGTAGAGTGATAATCTGTCATATAACCTGACATGCAGCTCTGTAAATCTGTCCCTGCAAACCTAGAGAAATCAGAAACGTTTGCCAGGGACACATTAGCTTTAAGAACTTATTTCCAAACTCTGTGTTTGCTCTGTCTCTGTCTGTCTCTCTCCTCTCCTTCCTTCTCTTGTCGCCCCTTGGATCACAGTGTGATTTTTCATACAGTAGCTTCTGGGATGGGAACAAAGACGAAGGGACTATGAGAAAGGTCATTGCTCCCTGCCTCCTATTGTTCCTTAGGGTTCCCAGGCCCCAGCATGTTCTTGTTTAAACACGAGACTTGTTAAGTACTTCCTAAAGCTAGAAGTTTGGAGAAGGAGAAGGAAAAGCTGTAGGAACTAAGCCAGCTGCCAGTCTGGTGATCATAGTACAGAACCTATACAGGGCCAGCCATGAAGGAGGGGACAACCAGGGGGGACAATGTAAGTTAAACAGTCCCCTTTCTCTCTGGGCTGTGGGAGCCCATGCCTGTCCTCACCTTGGCAGCCGTCCAGCCTTGCCTGACCTTGGAGCTGTACCTGCAGGGCTAGGGAGAAGCCATGTGCTTCCCCCAGCAGTGCTTGGTAATTTGCCAGGGGGCCTGGCGCCCTGCAGGCGTCGCAGGTGATTCTGAGGGGCTCCTCACTCCCTGACTTCTGGTCAAGGCTGGCCTGGCCCCAGAAGGAGGCCCGGATTAAAGTGCTTTGGAGGGGACCTCGGGAGGTGGATGTGGGGCTGGGGAGCCCTTCTCTCCTTTCTTGAGATGGCTCTGGGGAGGGGTGTAACCACTCCACTACCCGACTACCTAATCACGGTTCTCAAATATTGGGTGGGTCCCACTCTCAAGAAGGGATGGCACCCCCCACTCACACACACACACCCGAGGCTGGCACAACAGCCAGATCTCCTGTATAAAAATCTCTCTCCTCCTGGCCTGTCACCTGGTCTAAAATTCACACCACCGTACTCTGTCCAGCCGGTCCAGAAAACCCTATGAGGATGAACAGGTGTCATTTGAGAGTAGGACTGAAGCTCTGTGCTGACTGGCCAGTAAGAGTGTCCAGTGTGCGGATACCACCAAGAAGACAGCAGGGCTTGGAGCAATGGGGCGGAACTTAGCAGGGGTAAGTCTGAGTGCACAGGTGAGTCAGAAAAAGCCGCAGCCCCAGGTTCTCAATAGACATTGGTGCCGATAAAAGTGTGTGTGGGGGGAGCTTGTGAGGCAGGACCAGGCTGGGCACTTAGCCCAGGGGAGTAGCAGGGCCTGCAGGCTTTGGCTGAATGGGGGTCCGTGTCCCATTGAAAGAGACCGCCACCGACCACTCCCAGCCATTGTTGCTGTGTGAGAACATGGCCCCCACTGGCCAGCTTTGGCTTTTTTTTTTTTTTTAAGGAGAAGGGAAGAACCACAACCAGCTTTTTTTATATGTTGGCAACTAATTTAATTTACAAACACTGTTGTGGGCCTGCATTGTACAAGCTAAATCTGTGGGTCTCACTTGGCTACTAGGAAATAGTGAAAGACTGAAGGAGGAGATGGCCCAGGGCCATACAGGGCGTAGCTCAGATGCTGTTCTTCCCAGCTCTAGTGCGTAACAAAAAAATGATTTAACAGGCAGGAGGCCCTTCACGATCAATCAAACCCATTTAAGCCAAGAGCCAAGTGCAATATTGTCAGCCTCTTACACCTCAGATCCATGTCTTGCCCCTGAAAAAAAAATAGTTCAATCCATTCTTTTGTCTTTTTTCTTCTCTTCCAAGCTAAACAAACAAACAAACAAACAAAACCCCAAAAACTAAAATGCAAGGCTTTGGCAGGAAAATTTCTCTGGAGAGGTGGCACTTAATTCTAGAGAAGACCTTTGCCTCCCTAGTCATTAGTCAGGAATGTTCCAGGTGAATCTCCAAGCCAACAACATTTAGAACTTGGAGCAAAGCCCTGAATGACCGTGGGCAAGGTTCTTAGCCTATCTGATTCCCTTCTTTTGCTCACTCAGAGAAACTACTCTCAGGCAAGAAAAGCACAAAAGCAAGACTGGCTAATTGTCTTCCAGACACGTGTGCCTCAGTTTACTCCTCTATAAAACTAGTGGAGCAAGCCTAAGGCCTTGGAGGGCCAAGGATCTGTCACAGCCTTCTACACAGAGCACTCCCCTCTGTGGAAATCAGGATTGCCCTCCAGCCAGAGTGTGAAATGGGTGACGTTCGAATTCTTTGAGCTTCGACCTACCTTCTGTCAGGTCTGGTTACCTGATGCCCCAGCTGAATGCCGGATTCCCCAGTGACACTTAACTAAATGAAAAGCCAGTTATCTTACTAAGTGACACAGCAAGGTATATGTATATGAACGTAAAAAGATAGGGAATATTATGTTCATCCGAATATCACTTGGACCAAAACCTACATGATGAATTTGTGCTCCTTTTTTTAAAGGTTCAGAATGTCCTAACCACTCATTTCAGAAATCACATTCAGGACTTTCATGCTGAAAACCATGAAGTGTTTAGAGTTTGGAACTATCTGCTCATCCTGACTTGGAAGCAAGTGTATTTATTCAGCATAAAAGGAAGTATCTGAACTCACAGAGTGAGATTCTCTGCAACTTCTAAAAGCAGCAAGACTGGACAGGCAACTTTTAGGACAAGCAGACACATTTCTCTGTCCTGAATACCACCTTGCTACCTTAACGAAGCTCAGCGTGATAAAGGACATGAGTTTTGGTAAATATAGGGACATGTTTAGGTGATAAAAATGAGCTCTTTTTTCTGAAATTCCCTTCTTTTGCCTTCTTCATTCAGTTATTTAGTTTTGAACTACTCTTTTGTGAAAGCAAACACATAAACAAGGTTGTTGAGAATATCACATTATCACCCTGGGGAATAGAATGACTTTCCATCCCACCTTTATTACTTTGCCTACGTTTTTGGGACCCAGCTGGCCTTTTGGAATGACAGATCTGCATAAAAATTGGGCTAAGATACCTTATCCCAACTAAGCGGGATACCTGGGTGACTCAGTCAGTTAAGCATCTGCCTTCAGCTCAGGTCATGATCCCAGGTCCTGGGATCAAGACCCACATCAGGCTCCCTGCTCAGCGGGGAGCCTGCTTCTCCCTCTCCCTCTGTCCTTCCCTCTGTGGGTGCTCTCTCTCTCTCTCTCTCAAATAAATAAACAGATAAAATCTTAGAAAGAAGGAAAGAGAAAGAAAGAAAAAAGAGAAGAAAGAGAAAGAAAGAAAGAAAGAAAGAAAGAAAGAAAGAAAGAAAGAAAAGAAAGAAAGAGAAAGGAAAGTAGGAAAGAAAGAAAGAAAGAAAGAAAGAAAGAGAAAGAAAGAAAGAAAGAAAGAAAGAAAGAAAGAAAGAAAGAAAATTGTCGAATATGCAGAACTGAACCAGAGAAAATTCCCGCAACTGCTGAGGGAGATGATGCATGAGGATGAGAATGGAACAGAAGGCAGGGTGAACCCCAGCTATCCCAGCTCTGGGCAGAGCGCCCCCCGCATCCTTCCTGCACCTCCCCGGGGCTCCCCTCTCAGATACTTTTTCCAGGGCACGCTTTCACCCTGTTCCTAGCTCAGCTCTCCTGCCTCTGTGCTAAGAAGTCAACTAATTTTCTTCAAGCCCCTTCTGGCTTCTTCCTCTCTCCCAAGTGATCATTTTCATCACCTTCCCTAGATTCTTCCCTAATACATACAGCCTTGCTTAATCATTTGGTAGCTACCCGTAAGGAACGACATGGCCCAGAGAATTCCATGGAAGCTCTCTTCTCCTTAGCCAGTGAGTGGAAACCAGCATCATACTCTGCCCTAGAAAGTGTTTTCGTGATGCTGCACTAGGCTCTGTGCCACATATGACCCCTAAGACTTTTCTTTTTCCATTGTTAGGCATAATCTACCATTCTTCTACCTTTCTTTCTGCAGCTTGTGTTTTTCCTGGCCCTTTTCTTCTGCCCTGGCCCCTAGACAGTGGAGTGATTAGAATGTGCTGATGGAACATTTGCCCCTTGTTGTGGCTCCTGGAGCTGGAGCCTCCAAAGGATGACCCGCTGCTTCTGCAGCGTTTTTCTCTCACTGGAGTCATGCTCGCCACGTGGGCCTGTCCACAACGGGCAGCTCCCGGAAAAGACAAATCCATCATCTCGTTTGCTTCATTTTGCGTCCTCTTTCTGGAAGTTGAACAGGTTGGCTGGTTGGAACAATCTTGCATTGAGAGCACATAAGTGACTTTCCAAGGGGCTCCAAGGTGTTTTTCCTTCTCAGAAATGTCAGTCATCCCTCTTTTCTGAATTTCATCCGAATATTACGTACAATTCTGCCATGCTGCTGCTCTGTTCTTCTAGGTGGGAGCTATTGTGATGCAAGTACGTGTTACTTTGCATGCGAGGAGTTAGCTCTCTGCTGCAACCAGCTTCTGCCTGAACATTGGCCATTCACCAGACATGTGCCGTTACTGAATTTCTCCTCTGCAACATGGCTTGTTGGCATCAAAGGGCCAGGGAGAGGCAAGCAATTGATCTCAGAACCCCAGTGTGTGGGTGTCTCAAGAACTTAATTTTGGAGAAAAGTGAGATTGAAGTTAATCACTCGTCGATTTGATGACTATTTATTGGGTCTCGACTCTATGCAAGGCACTGGGTTTATAAGCAATGATAAAACTAGAAAGCAGTTAAACCATAACAACAGATGATTTGTTAAGAGCTCCAAGACAGGGAGACCCAAGAACTCTTTGAGGAAGAAATGAAAAGTATCCAGAAATAGTGATTTTATATTTTATATATTAGCTCTTCTCTTTTCCTTTAAAAAAAAAAGTCTTAAAATAGGGCTTTTTCATCAATGAAGCCTGACAGAAGTATCATGGGAGAAGAATCAATGCCCACCTGGTATAAGATTACACAGGAGGAGCCATGGGGAAGTGTGACCTCTTCTCTTTGTGGTCCTTAGACACTAGAGACTGGGGATTTTTTTAAAAAGATTTATTTATTTATTTAAAAGATTTTATTTATTTATTTGAGAGAGAGCGCAGGGGTGGGGGCAGAGGGAGAGGGAGAAGCAGACTCCCTGCTGAGCAGGGAGCCGGACAGGGAATTAGATGCCAGGATCCTGGGATCATGACCCGAGCCAAAGGCAGCCGCTTAACTCACTGAGCCACCCAGGTGCCCCAAGATTTATTTATTTACTTTAGAGAAAGAGAGAGAGAGAACGCATGGTAGTGGGCGGGGGGAGAGGAAAAGGGAAAGCAGATTCCTGCTGAGCTCGGAGCCTGATGTGGGGTTTGACTCAGGCTCTACGCGGGGCTGGATCTCATGATCGTGAGATCATGACCCGAGCTGAAAGCAAGCGTGGGATGCTCACCTGACTGAGCCACCCAGGCACCCCTGCTCCTGGAAATTTTTTAAGGGACGAGCAACTTTATTAAGAGAAGTAAACATGAGTGGAATTCTGAAACCTAATTTTTGAGACCAAGAACTATAAAACTGACCAAGACCGTAACACAGATAAGATACCCAGCGTTAGCTAAATTCTATTAAAAATTATATTATCACAGAGATGCACTAGCTTAAATAGAGGAACTAGAAAAAATTTAATGCTAAAATAGAATGAAAAATGGAAAATCATTTAAGATTTAAGATTATTTGTAAATGTGTTTACAAAGAAATTAGTGCAAAAATCAAAAATAAAATCAAGGGGAGCTTGGGTCTTCTGGCCCATTGGAAGTTTGGAATTCTAGGTACATCTGTGGTGATCTTGAAAAGGAATGACATGTGAACCGGGGACAGATTTTCAAAATTTGGATCAAAATTTTTGTTGCCTAATAAAGAAGACTCCACCCAATGGAGGAATCCTCTCTATAGCAGTTCCAGCTAAATGCTTTCTTTTTCAAAGAGTGTCTCATACAATTTCAATGAAGTATTTTTTAAACCTCAAGTTTATTCTAATTAACAGCTTTTCTGTGAAGATATAAACTCCAGATTTAGAAGAGCTTGACCTGCCACATTTTAAAGGGCACTGAGAATTAACATTGTAGTTCGAAAAAGATAAATTCCTAACTCCTTTCTGTTTTGTTTAATTTTACCTCCTGGAATGTTCTCAGTTCTCTCAAGAGATTGTAGAAGTCACTCGCGGAGTGAAAACAACTGAAATTCATTTAAAAATTATTTGGGGCACCTGCGTGGCTTAGTTGATTGGGTGTCCAACTCTTGATTTTGGCTCAGGTCATGATCTCGGGGTCTTGAGGTAAGAACCCCTCATTAGGCTCTGCTCTCGGTGTGGAGTCTTCTTAAAAGTTTCTGTCTCCCTCTCCCTCTGCCCCTCCCCACCGCACACTCAAGCATGTGCACTCTCTCTCTCAAATAAATAAATATCTTTTAAAAAATATTTGATACAGGAATTTAGAGGAGGAAATAAGCTAAATTGAAAGAAGGAGAAAGTCAGCACAGGAATAGTCATTGGAACAGCCCAGGTAAGAGCTTGAACCTGAGTGGCAGTGATAAGGATGAGAGCAAAGAAGAAAGAAGAGGGGCGCCTGGGTGGCTCAGTCTGTTAAGCGTCTGCCTTCAGCTCAGGTCATGATCCTAGGGTCCTGGGATCAAGCTCCACACCAGGCTCCCTGTTTGGTGGGTAGCCTGCTTCTGTCTCTCCCTCTGCCAGCCACTCCCCTTGCATGTTCTCTCTCTCTCTTTGTCAAATAAATAAATAAAAATATTTTTAAAAAACTTAAAAAAAGGAAAAAGAAAGAAAGAAGAGACATTAACGGACACGAGAGCTACTCACAAAGAACCACCAGTCTCAGTGAGGGATTGGATGCTGAGGAATGATTCTAGAGGAATCAAAAAAGATTGAGGTTTTAAATCTAAGTAACTGAAAATTTTGTATTAACAGAGTATGGCAATCAGAAGAAAGATCCATTAGTAGCTGGGGAGGAGGTTGAAGTGGAATTGGTTGATTCTGATTTTTTTATCTGTTGAGTTTGAAGTGACAGTTGTATTTATAGTATGGAAAAGTCAGGCATTGGTCCTATCTGCCTTCTTTGCAATTGTGTTCCTTGGTTCACTATTGGCTTTTACCCTTGGCCTCAGGCTGACCAGATCCAGATGTGAAGTTAACTCTTAGCAAGCTGAGTGACTGAGTTTAGCAGCTGCTTAGCTACCAACACAACACAGCACAGGAAATTGGAGAGGCTTTAAAATCAAGGGATACCATTAAAAAGTTGAAGCAGTACTTTGTGATAAAGTGTGGCAATATCTACTTAGACAATAGACCAATCATTTGGTCAACCTCCCACCCTTTCATGAAGTGAACAGTTATCCCCTGTTGAGCCTTCACAGCAGAACCAGGAATCACTACCCAATCTCCAAATGGAAAAGCAGTCATCAGGAAATGGGCCTCAGCAGCCCCTTAGGGAGCAGCTGAGTTTTGGGGTGGAAACTATAACCCCATCACCAGATAATGAGTACCTTGCTAGAAACATGTGTCTGTTTGCATATTCAAATTGCCCCTACCAATATCTCAATGAGGCTTCGTTTTGAAATAATATAGATTTGCCTTAATCAAGAAAAGTAAATGAATCTGAACTTCAAATCTGGTAAACCAACATTCTAAGACATTATATGTGTTTTGACTATGTTAACAGAATGCATATTTCTTTTAGAAAATATTTTGAAAAGCATTCCAAACACAGAGAAAGATGTAGAAGATAAAGTAGCAAATACTTATGCGTATACCACCTGGATACAACAAATGCCATATTTGCTTCAGTTTTTTAAAAGAAAATGAAATGCTATAGATTTGATGTTCCTTGTCTACCTTCTCAGCTTCCTTTCCGTCCCCTGGTTTCTCAGAGGATATTGCTGTTCTGAAATTGGTATGTTCTTCCTGCGCACGTTTTTATACTTTTGTTGCATGTGACTGTCCCAAGATGTATCACATAATATTATTTTGTCTGTCCCTAATTGCACACAAATGACATCACATAGTATTTTCTTATTCTATCGTATTTTTATATATCACAATGTATTTATCCATTCTGCCACTTAGGGACATTTAGGCTGTTTCCAGTTTTTTCCTGGAATGAACATCCTTGTACACATTTACCTGAACGTGGGAGCTTCTCTAGAAGATATTAGTAGATGTGGAATTACTGAATTTCAGGAATGGTACATCTTTACCTTAACTAGAGATGGCCAAGTCATTCCCCTAAATGACTGCTCGGAGGACACCCCTCCCAATGCTGTATGAGCATTCCTAATATTCCACACTAGTCAAACATGTTAATTTTTGTCATCCTAGTGGGTATTTTCATTTTCATTCCCTGGTAAAGAGTGAAGCTTCTTTCAAAATATCCAAGCTCTTCTAAGTCAGCTAGAAGTTTGTTTGCCTCTTATCAACCAATTAAGACAACGTGCTCGAAAAGGGAGTATAAGAGTCTGAGAAAATTACAGCTAGGACTGAGAACTACTGCCAAAGCTAGACGAAGCTGAGATTAAGGTAAACCATACTTGAAGTTCCAGTCAGGCGGAAAGCGTGGATGATTTTTAAAAATCATTTTGCTGAGCACCTTTCAGACCTTATCTAATTAATACAGATAAGACCAACAGGGAACTGCAAGGGATTATCAGTAAAATCATAGTCAAAATCAGTGCCTGGACACAAAGTGGAGCCCAGGTCTCTAGTTCCTTGTGATGGCATCTACATGAGGGTAACCTGGGGGCATTTGTTATTTGTTCTATGGCATTCACCTGGGAAAAGGAAACGTGTTTAGTAGAAGGTGAGCATCTTGAAATTTGTGGTTCAATTTATTAGTCTAAAGAAGGGAGAAGGGCTTCTGTGCTGGGGGAGAAAGTTTAGACTCAGATAAACCCAGTGCTGCCAGTTATCGCTATGAGGCTCTCCAAGTCTCAGTTTCTTCAGAATTGCTACAGGATTGAAAGTAACAACTATTTCCAGTCTACTGCCTGGTACACCTAAGTATGTAACAAATTCATGATTGTATCAAAATAATTGAGCAACCACTACATTCCAGGCATTGCTGCAAGTCCTGGGCACACAGCGATGAACACTGAACATTAGATCAAGTTCTACCTGTCAAGAAGCTCACATCCTGGGACAAACAATGAACAAATAATCCACTATGTGGAATGTCAGATGATAAATGCAGCTGAGAAAATGAATGTGGTGTAAAAGGGACAGAAATGGAAGGGGCTCACCTCGAATCAATGCTGCTTTCTCCTCCTGCTCATTGCCAGGCTGCCCTGGGAATCATCTTCTGAGTCACTGGAGTTCTAACCCTCTTGAACTGTGAAATGGGAAAATAATAATGGAATCGTGTGTGGTTTTATTTACTTGCTAAATTTAAAGTTTAGACAGTCTTTCCAAACTTTGATTTGTTTAGAACTTTCACTTTAAAGCAAAGAGAAAAAGGCACGATTGCTTACTGATTTAACATTAACAAAATAGTTGAAAGTTGTCCAAAATTATACAGATTTTAGTGGAGTGAAAAAAGGACCTGAATGGAAAAAAATAGTATATATAAACAAAAATATGTAAAGTACAAAAAGCAATGCATGGAGACTCTCAGGAGGCCCTTTTCTTCCATAGCCCTGGAATCACACAACCTCTCTGTGCTGTTCAGCCTTGTCCATGCAATGATGCTAAGAGGCCATCAATCCTACAGTTATTTGACCCCCGGATACGACTACTCCTTCCTTTGTTTTTGAGAACTGAAACACTGATGGTTGCATTTATTTGTTCTGATTCTTCTTTTTTTTTTTTTTTAATCTACTGTTGGACTGTAAATTTCCTTTTGAGCAACAGAAGTCCCCCTTGCAAAGAAACGCTGTTCCTGCTCGGCCTCTCTCTTTTTCTGGGACAGGGAATGAGTTAGAAAATCTTAACAACTCGAGGGAAAAGCTTTGAATCATTTCTTTCTTGTCATTGCTTCATGCTTCACTTTTTTGGGTGATGCTATGAAAGCACATTGTTCACTATTCTGGTAATGTTAAAATGATCAATAACATGATATTTGGAAATCACCAAATTATTTCAAAGGTGAATGGAATGTTAGAGTTGCAAGCCAAGACTTTTACTTAAACTTACTTTTTTATCCTGTTTGATGCTCTTGATATAATTAATCTGTTATAGCTATAAAAACAAAGTTGCATTTTTTCCAAACACCTTCATGCTCTTTTCAGTTTGTCAAGAGGTAAGTCTTAGAAAACCATCTTTTAAAAACGATGTTGCTTTAAAATTGTTTTACTAGGTCTAGTTTTTCAATGTCATCTTTTGTTTCACATTAAAGAAAAAACTCTTCTTGCTTTATTAAAAAAAGATTTTTTACTGGATGGCTTCAGTTTTTGTTTTTAATATTCTTGCAAGCACAATCAGATGGCAGAGTACACTGGCACATTGCCTTGTATTTATTTGACTCCCTCTCCAATGTCAAATCCTAGAGAAAAGAGCCCAGAATTCTGCAAATAAATTTGTTTTCTGAGCTTCTGCAGAGAACTGAGAGATAGTACTGTTACCCAGTGAATGCAGACGGAAATCCCAAAGATGAATTCCCGCACTTGCAAAAAAATCAGAAGCATTTTCTTTTACAGTTTCTTCTTGGTGTTAAGTTCTCTATAGAAACATTAGTTGTGACAGAGCTTGAAACCATCCCAGAGTCCTCAGAGAAGAACTGACCAGCTCGAACATGAACTTAGAATGACTTTTCCGCAGAGCACCTATTTATGCTTTAACCTTCACTTTCTCGCATTAACAGGTATGTACTTATTACAATCTGTGATATGCATGTAAATGTTGATGGTACCAACTTGTTTGTATCCAAACTCCCCCTTTATCACTTATTGGCGTGGATGTCACTGAAGCTCTCCTCTCTTCTACCTCTGCCACAGCCCCTTCTCTAATCCAGCCCATAACCTGCTATAAAATTTACTGTCCCTGAACTCCCTTTCATCATGCAGCCCCCATACCCAAAACTTCAAGGGCTTTCAAATGCCCCTGTGATAGCATCCAGTCCCCTTAGCCTGACGTCAGTGTCCTCCATGATCTGATACCAGCTCCGAAGCTCCCACCTTCACCGACCCTCATGCCCCACCCCTTGGCCTTTGTCCTTGTGGGTCTTCCTGGACTGAACATTGTGCATCCAACTCTTACCCACTCTTCAAGGTCCACCTCAAGACACACTTTCAAATCCTGTCACCTTCTTTGACCATTCTAAGTTTATGAATTCCCCTCATCTCTAAAGAGATAGAATACACATTTTGGGGGGGGGGGCTTAAATCTTCCACTCACACTGAACACTGATATGTGCAAGTAAGAGCTTCACAGTTAGCACTTAATACATGGAGTCATAGAGATGGAATGAACTTTAGATTACCCTCCAATTCGGCATCTTCCGAAGTGTAGAAAATTCTCTTCGAACATGTTCCTGTCTGGGTGAACACTGACTTACAGGGTGCTGTAACTTAAATTGTGGCTGTTTCACCCTTGAATTGCTCTTATAATTAGAGGCATCTGCTCTTTGGGGAATAAAAACCCCACTCATTCCATTCCAATCAGGTGAGAATCTAATACTTCCAGAAAAGAAAAAAAAGGGGGGGATGGGGGAAAGAATCCTCTTGCTGGTCTGAGAGTTCCGGGAGTTGAAATCCCTTGTGCCTATTCTCTCCCAGAACCCCTCTAAGCATGGTCTGCCGATCTGCCCTGTCAGCATCACCCGCAGCTTGTTAGAAATGCAAATTCATGGGCCCCAGCCCACACCAGTTGAATTGGAAACTCTGTGGGTCGGGCCCAAAAATCTGAGTTTCAAGGGCCTGCATCGCCCATCTGAGATTTGGAAAACAGCTGGCCGCGGTCTGTATCTTTGTATACTTCAAAAGAGTGTCACTATGCACTTTCTCTCCAATTAAATAATCTCACAACTCTTCCTTAATTATTTTATTTTGCCAGCACGTGGTCACCCACGCATCCCACAGTTGACAAACAGGTGAGGGCACAGGTATAGAACAGTCTCACATGCCTCCAGATGTTATCACTCTGGGGCATAAAGAGAAAAAAAAAAAAAAAAAAGCTCCGGGTGACCGCATTAGAAAACCCCCTTTAAAAGAGCCACAAGCAGTTTAATTTCCTTTAAAGCTTAGCCGGAAAAGGTTTTTGTGGTGTGCGACCCCACCTGGGCCGGGCGACGATTCCGTACACCGCGGGTGTGGCGTGGCAGGGGGAGCGCGCGGAAGCGGAGCCGAGGAGCACTCGCGGTTGTGTTTTGAGTGGTTGCTTGGGTAGTGTTTATCTTGCTCTCCCAACACATGCACACACTCTCAGTTTCTTGTCATGAAAGGGGAACCCTGCATTTTGTAGACAAAGAGTCGCAGAAGCAACTTTCGAAAGAAAAAAAAAGAAAAAAGAAAGAAAAAAAAGGGCACCGCGCAATCTCCCCAGAGGGCAAAGAACCGCGCTGTTTGTTCTTCTGTAACTGAGCAACACCCCCGGGGCGACCGGCCTGCCTGTATCTTCTGCGGTTTTTCTTGCTCTTCCCCGCGTGGGTTCACTTCCACCCTCGGAACCCTCTAGAAGTGAAAAATCAGGCGGGGCGGCCGCAGCCCCCAGGCGGCTGGCGGAGCGCGGGCCCCAGCTGCAGGGGATCCCGGCCCAGAGCCCCGCTCAGCCCCTTCCTCCGCCGCGCGGGTAAAGGGGCGGGCTTAGGCGGCCAGGGCGCTGCGCCGCGCTCGCGGTAGGGGTCGCTGCTACGCGGCGCGCGCTCCCACCGCGGAGAATAACGGGGCCGGGCGGCAGGAGAAAGGAAACCTGCCCGGGACGCGGCGGCGGCCGGGACGGAGCGAGGGACGGGAGTTCAGTTTTGCTTGGGTGTGAGCGCGCGGCGGCTGCAACGAGCGCCGAGCGTGTAGCACCGAGCGAGCGGGTCGCCCATCTCGGGGCGACCAGGGGAGGGCAGCGAGAGGCCGGATACGAGCGCCCCAGCGGGGCGCGGAGCCGGCGAGCCTGGCCAGCGAGCGGAGCCGCGGGCGGCGCGCCTCAGGCGGGCCCCCGGAGCCGCGCAGGATGCCCCACGAAGAGTTGCCGTCCCTGCAGAGACCCCGTTACGGCTGTAAGTACGCTGCGTGCGCGCGGCTCCCGCCGGCCTTGGGGAGCCCCCTCCCCCGGGACGGCGTTGGAGAAGCCGAGGGAGCCGGGTACACGCCGCGGAGGGAGCGGGAGCGCAGCGGCTGTGGGGTTGGCAAAGTTGAGAGCTGAAGTTGCGAAAGGTAGTGAGCAGCGTCCTCCCCACAAATTCCTGTGCCTCGGCTGGTAACCCCAGTCCTTCGCCTGGAAAACCCCACGGGGGAGTGTGGGCAGCGCTGGGTCTGCGCTCTGGGACAGGCCAGGTTGGGGGCTTAGAGGTGTCAGGTGAGGAGCCCTCAGAGCTCCGGGCCGCTGCCGCCTGGGGCCAGGGGGTGGCGTCAGGGACCGAATCGTTCCAACTCCCCAGGAAAGTTTGTTTGCTGTGGCTACAGGTGGGCACCGCAAGTGCTGTACCCACGCACTCCGCCAGTGGCAAAGTCGGCTCTCATGGAAGGGCAGGCGTCTCCTTCTACCCTGCTCCCTCGGACTGCACCTGAGCGGCAAGGGCCCGTTGGCACCCCACTGACGCGAATCCCATACCGGTGCTGGTGCAAGGGGCAGCGCTGGGCCCAGCCCCTCTCTTGCCCGCTTCCCTGTGACCCTGTCGGGACTGCCACGGGGAGAGGATGCAGAGTTAGGCTCCCCAGGATCCGGCGCGAGCCCGCGTGACTTGACCGAGATGGTGTAGATTACCCAGCCAGGGGCTGCCATTCGGAAAGAGGTTGCTTTGGCGGATCATGAGGGGATGGAGCCAGATTAGCACCAACCACGTGGCTTCATGCACAGAGTTCAGAGTCTTCGCTAAACGTGTGCCAGGAAGTATTTCCTTTAAAACAAACAAAAAGTTGGCGCTCTGTCTCCACGGTTGGCCCTGTCAGTGAACCCATGACCGAAGACCATTGGTTAATCTTTTGCCCTGGCTGGCCGAGGAGTCAGTTTGGGGTTAAGGTGGTGATTCCTGCTGCAGCGCGGTTGTGTTTGGCAGGGTGGGGTGGCTGGTCGGGAGGGCCACCAACTCGGCTCATTAAAAAAGGGGAGTAACTTGTGTAAGTTCTTCCTCCGCACTAGGCTGGGGATGGAGTGTCAGAGATAGGAAGTTCGTTGTGCCATGTGACCCTTTTGGTGTCAGGCAATGAGGAAGAAGCCTGAGGAGCCAGCTGCATTCTCTGTACAGTAGTGAAATGCACAGAACAGTTCACCCCGACCCAGCTCCCTGCCCCCTTGATTACACTTTAGTAAGCCACAGGGACAACAGAGCTGCTTGGATCCAAGCAGGCATGCTGTGGTCATTCAGTGTGTGGTGTCAGCCACGGGTTGGTGAAAGTCTTTTATTTATGTGACGAGCTCCCAGAACATAGGTAGCTTCCCTGTGTCAAATTATGAGATGACCACAAAGTCTGAAAACGAGGCCCATGCACACCAAGAAATGGCTTTAGATACCACATTTAAAGCCTGGTGTAGTTGGGGGGTCATCTCTCACTAGTTCAATATGCTGTGCAAGGTTGCAGTGAATGAAGGGCATTAATGCACCATCTTCACACACAGAGACAGATGTGTCATGTTTGCTTGATTTATTTTTTTTTTTCCCCGTTGAATGTACCTGCGGACTTAGCATACTCCAGAAAGCAGCCAAGGAGGTTCAGATTCTGCAACCGCAAAGAACATTACACCTTGCTACTTTCTCTGGAAATCATTGTCCAGCTTTTCTCACGAGGCTGGTGTGATGGCGTGGTGTGCCACCTTATTGGAATCACTCCTGTTGGCCTTCCCCCAGCTCAGGAAGTGCTTTGGTCACGGAGTAAAAGAAAAATGTTTGATGGTTTCCAGACTTTATGGTCACCCTAAAATATTAAGGCTTTAATAAAGTAGCCTGGTAAGTCCTTAAAATGAACATTCTGTAATTTGCTACTGGGTTCATAGCTTATTTGAAAAAATCTAGTTGAATACACTTTAGTGTTAGCCAGTGTTAGGTAACATGCATTATTCATGCAAAAGGAGACTGTGTGATGTACCAGAATACAGAATTTCTGCTAGTGGATTGATTTTTTTGTGGGGGGCGGGGGGAAAGGGCTCTGTCAACACAACACTGTAAATAGTGCTGTGAGTTCTTCACAGAAAGTCTGGGCAAGGAAAATGCCCTGTCCTTGCTGTGTTGATGAAAGAATTGTGCTTTTCTTGTCTGTGGGTTTGGTAAGTACAGGTTCCATAAAACCCTGAACTACACGAAACAGGCTTTATCCCTGACACTTAAAAACGAGTCCCAGTACATTTCCCATACATTGTTGTTGGTTCAGTCTTAGTACTGGACATTCTGAGTGAAAGGTATTTGAGACTGGGCTTTGAAAACAACTTTTTAGTAATTGGTATTAACTGTTAAACTTGTTTTAGATCTGGTCTTCTGTTCTGCTATCTCTCCTCCCCTTGTAATGTCATTTAATTCTGTAATTCTTGGACGAAGTAAATTCACGGAGCTCAGGGCTGTTAGGGCATCTCTCTTTTCACCAGGCTGAGTGTCTGTAAAACACCACATAGTAAGTTGTACTTGAGGGATTTCTCAATGAGTTCTCCGTGAAGGCCCCTTTCTCAGATTCTGGCATGAGAGATTGTTGAAGTCGTCCTGATGGGCACACTGGAGCACTGAATTAAAATTAAATAGATCATTTTCTATTTAATTCCTGCTTTTTCCATTTTGGCCACATTCTCCTGCAACCTTTGAAATTTGTGTCCCGTTACTAGAGAACAAAGCTGAAATAATTGCTCATTCACGTGTGCTGCAGGGAAGAAGTGGCAAAAGGTAAAGGTGGAAATTGCTTTACTAATTTAGACATAACCAGAATATTGTATGATATACTGTCATAACCAGAATATCTTTCTACACTCAAAACCAAATTTATTTATTTTTAAATATTTTATTTATTAATTTGAGGGAGGAAGAGAGGGCATGAGTAGGGGGAGGGGCAGACTCCCCGCTGAGCACAGAGCCAGATGTCAGGCTGGATCCCAGGACCCTGAGATCATGACCTGAGCCAAAGTCAGACGCTTAGCCCCCCACCCATGCACCCCCAAACCAAACTTAAATGATACTTAAGCTTAGGCATGATTTGCAAACAATTTTTGTGCTGTTGTAATGAACTATGACAAATTAGCCAAAGTAATGCTCAAAGCATATTGGCGCCATGATCTGTCAGAAGTTTTCTTCCAGTTATTTGAGAGTTAAGAATACCACTGATGATAAAAGAGGGGCTTCCTGATTAGACTCCGATGATCTCACTCAGAATTGATAATTCACTCACCATTTAAGTGCCTACGGTGGGTGGGTAATCAATGGGCTTTCAGCAAGAACTGTGGTTTTCTGCCCCCAGCAAAACTTTTCTCTCATGAGAAACATTGTAAAACTAATAGTGATCAATGTTTCACTGTTTCTTTTAAAAAGTGCAACCTGGGCCTAATAGAAGGGGTGTGTGGTGTGTGTGTGTGTGTGTGTGTGTGTTGGGCAGGTGGGGAGCCTATACTGGCTGATGCTTTGACCTCCCTCCCCTCCTTCCCTCCCTCCTTCTTCCTCCCTTCCTTCCTCCCTTCCTCCCTCCCTTCCTCCCTTCCTCCCTTCCTTCCTTCCTTCCTTCCTTCCTTCCTTCCTTCCTTTGATAATGCTCCTGTTCGAATGGCGAGATTTTTCCAAATCACCTGGTAACTGGAGTATTGGGGTGGGTAATGTAAACCTCTTAACCCTTTCTCAGTGTGAATCTGAGAAGAAATCTGAGTTCTGAACAGGTTGAACTCAGGCGTTACATCTGTTTAGTGCATCTTGGCTTCAACATTACATCGGTGTTTTCATGTGAGTGCAAAAGGTGTAAGGTATCTGCTGTGTTGCCATGTGATGCTGTCATTAGACCGAAAGTCAAGTCACTTCTTCGTGTGCTATTGTTTTGGTTGAGTTTTTCAAAAGGATCTTCAAGGTCAACAGCTAAAGTGTTATTTTAGTATGCCTTTAACTTTAATTACACATGTTGTTAGTCAAAATGACTTGTTTGGGAGAGTTTAAGCTTGTAATACCAAGTTTGTTTTAGAATTTAGTATTTAGGGTGTTAGCTAACCCCTTTTTTCTCTAGGGAACCGTTGGTCTGCTGTTGCCCCTTACCCTCCCACTATGCAATCTTTTTAACAGCTCATTTTACTTAAAAGCCTAGTATACAAACAGATCAAATGCACCAAGTCTGCATGGTAACCAAAGGAGAAACAAAGGCCACTCAACTTCGGATTTGATAATCAAGTGTAGTCCTACACGGTAGGCATTGCAGCCTGGGGAATTGAGGCTAGTGAACTTTCCAAGAGCTGGTGCTTTTCATGTACAGCTGTTACCATCTGCTCATTATTACCTTAGAGAGGAACAGTGTTTCCCCATTTCACAAAGGAGCTGCAATCCATGATAATGTCTCAAGGCCACACAGCTGGCTGGTGACAGTGGGAACGTGAAAGCTGGTGCTGTCAGAACCTGAAGGCTCTTCTCCCCAGCTGTTGTCAATTTGTCTCCCCTGAATTACTCGGAGGGGTTTCACCTCTTTCTGTTTCAGGTGTTGGCCATGATTTTATCAAACTGCAGAAACCTGTAGCTATTTGGATAGTGTGATCTTTTAAAAGTAGAGGCATAATATCGTCTCAACTGGATTTTGCTTCCTCCCCGTCCCCAAGGAAAGCGTGGAAGAATACATGAGCTTTTTATAGAGTACATCCAGGCTTCATCAAAGGGTTTTATGTATGTGTAGAGACATCCCATCTCCCTGTGAGGCACTGAAATGAAAGAAAGATTTTTCCATAATACAGTGGTATGCTCCAGTGATTGCAAATGGGATAATTTGTAAAACACACTTGATTACGTATACTGGCCATGCCTTCAAATCTGGGGTTGATGAGAAATCAGGCAGAAGCTTGCAGCGAGGTGACCCACAAGTGAGCCAGGACTTTTTCACTTAACTGTTCTAGTTTATTTTTCTCTGTTGAAGGGCAGAATGGTGTCTGTGAAATGGCAAAAGCTTTGGAGTTAAGTAGATGTGGGTTTGCATCTTTACTGTAGCACTGAGTGCCTATGTAGCCTTGGGGTTTTCTCCTGTGCCTCGGAGGGGGGTGTTTTATATGGTGGCTGATGTGGTTCTTGGGACACGTTCCCAAACGAACTGTGGAAATCTCAATTAATTGAGCACCTAATATGTACAACAGATGATGGGTGAAAGAAAAATGACTAAGATGGTAACAGCTGTGAGAGAAACCGGGAGATAATAACGCTTACATTTCTGTGAGTGCACTTCCTAGTTCTGTGGAAGTGAAGACACGAGAGTGATGGGTGGGGCAACGGGAAGGCTTCACATGGAATGTGAATTTGAACAAGACCTTGAGGAAGGTGGGAGGAAACAGTGGAAGGCATTTGCATGTATTAGTTGAGGGATTGAAGCGTAGATGGTAGGACCAGTGAGCCCGTCTTGAGGAAAGTAGCTCAGCTCAGTCTCTTACTGAAATATCTTTTTCTTTTTTCTTTTTCTTTTTTTTTTTTTTTTAAACTTTTCATTAGATTTGGATTGGTGAGTGGCCTAGTGAAGTGGGGGAATGGAGGGAAGGTTAGGTGTGGTTGGAGTGCCTGGTGCTGGAAACTCCAGGAGAGCAGGTGAGGCTCGTGCACGGGGCATGTGGCGTCTGCTCACTCTGCTGCTCAGAGGTCCCTTCACCATGCTTCGAGGTTTGGGGATTCCTACGGTTGGGGATGGGCAGGTTTGTCAGAGTTTTGTTCAGCGTAGGACATGTTGCTGAATGATGATGATGCTTATGGTACTGAAGGCGTTCAATGAATACAGAGACAGGTAGGCATGGACCCTCCTGGGCACTCGTCGACTCCAGCCCAGGAGACGGACAGCTAACCATCCCCGAAGGTCGATTCTCTAAGAGCAGTGAGAAGAAAAGGTACAGTTACAGCAGGACAGGAATCTTGACATGCAAATTATTGGGCAGTAGGGTTTTTTTACCTCCTTTTTTTCTTCATTTTCTCCATTACTTGAGGCAATTTTGCTTCTCAAATTTTACTAGAGATTCCGTGCCTCGACGGCCTGCATCTCAGTTGTGTGGGAAGATGGCTAATACCGTATTTCCAATTCATCGTTTCGGTGTAACGAGACTGAATGGACTCTCCCGTCGTTTTGCCACCGTGGGTTAGGCCGCGGGTGTCAGCGTGCCTGAATGCACCTGACCGCTCTTCCTCTGGCCAGGGCGGTGGTTTTCAGGGAGCGCTTCCTGGAGGAGCAACAGAGAGCATCACCTGAGACCTGATGCAAAGGCAGATTTCTGGGCACCCCCCCCCCCCGGCCTTCTGAATCAGCAGCTGGGGCAGGGCCCACACCATTTCAGTGAGCCTTGGAGGGGATTCTGTCGCCCTGGTCAAGGGCAAAGGTGACAAGATGTTCCTCATACACAGGCGCCCCCGTCACCGGACTCACCGGGTTTTGTCAGATGAGTGTAAACACATGGCTACAATGCCGAAGGCCTTATTTAACTTGCTCCTTGTGTGTTGGATTTGAGCACACACCTGGCACCACATACAAGCCCGGGGACTTGATTTCTAGACAAATTTGTGTTTATCTTATAGGATTTATTTTTGTCTGTCTTGAAGGTTGCTTTTCTCTCTTCTGGGAAGCAAATGTGATGTAGAAGATAAAGTCCAAAATCTCCATGGAGGAGGGATTGAGACCCACTTCCCAAGACTTTCTAGGCGGAGGTGGTGTTTTTAGGAGCCACTGGGGAAACTTTCTGTGTAAACGGGAGGCACCAAGTTGGCAATTCTGAGCTCTAATACTGGCATGGGTGCCTGGACAGAAAGGGCTAAGGATGTCCTCTTCATCTTTTTCTTCAGAACAACTTCAAGTGTTTTCAATTCATTCACTTATTCACGGTTTTTAGAACAGTTGAGCATGCCAGCAGAAACACTATTGGATTTAGGTCATCCGCACACTGCAGGGAAACTACAAATCTGTTTATTTTGCTACTGATTATGGACAGGAGGGCATTCCTATGATTTGATTTGATTTTCTTTTTTGCTTGGGGTCCCCAAAGATGACTTTTTTAAAAAAAGATCTTATTTATCAGAGAAAGCAAGCAGAGGGAGAGGGAGAGACTCTCAAGCAGACTCCCCACTGAGTGCAGAGCCCACAAAGGGCTCGATTTCACAACCCTGAGATCATGACCTGAGCCGAGATTAAGAGTTGGGTGCTCCACTGACAGCCACCCAGGTGCCCCGAAAGATGACTTTTAATTTTTCTCCTTTATCCATTACTACCAAATTTCTGAAGGAAGACCTTTTTATATCATTTTAAAAAATTAAGATCAATTAGTTCCTGGTAATTTTTTCCATTCTCACATGTTTTTTGTTGTTTTTTTTGTTTTGTTTTGTTTTGTTTTTACAGATACGAATTCAGTCTTAAGTAATGTTCATGCATTTCCTTAGTCATCTCTACCTAAAAAGACTTGATTTGCGAGTGATGGAAGCAACATATATTTCAATCAAGTGATGTTTATGTTCATTATCTAGCTGGTAGCTTGGTATCCTGGCACTGAGGAAACATTCAGTAAATATTTGCTGTTATTACAGGTTTTGCTTAAAGTGTCTGTACTGTTTCTCTAAAGGAGGAACTTGTTTCTGTTATCTGTTAAAGATAATCAGGTCAGCTTTCAAGTGCCAGGCAAATACTTAATGTTTAGATTTGTTTTCACACTGTGTGAAACCTAGTCAAGTTATTTCCGTTTCTCTGTGCCTTAGTTTCCATACTTACAAGCTGCAAGTGGGAAGGTCCATGCTCAGAGGGTTAAGTGACGTAATACATGGAAATGTACGTGTTCCGAATGTGCCTCTGGAGAGTCCGAGCTTGGATGCTGGAGGGGCGAGGCTGATGGCGGTGGCAGTACCCCCTCATTGCTCCTGCCCCATGCCTGTCTCCCTTGCTCTTTACCCTTTTCTCTCCTGAACAGGAAGTGGGCTTAAAATCCTGGGCCCAGGTGCACCTGTCTGGCTCAGTCGGTAGAACATGCAACTCTTTGATCTTGGGGTTGTGAGTTCGAGCCCCACTTTGAGGGTGGAGTTTACTTAAAAAAATAAAAAAATCCTGGACCCATACTATTATGAAAGTGTATACTCAAGGGAACATTTTTTTAGTTATCTATATGGAAATTGAGTGAACTTACTTTGGGTGGAGATCAAATCATCCTTGTTTATGTATACATAAAAAAAAAATCCCAATGCATTTCATTGCTGTTTCCAAATCAAGTTGGACTGGGATTGGATTCCTGCACTGCATTTTTCTGTCATCTTAAAAATGATCGTGGACTTGTGAGTCACACATCCACACACAGTGAGGAACTTTCGCTCTGCGTTACTAAGGTTTTTGTCATCTCTTTCAGGGTTAAGTCGATTGCTGTTGTGGCTGCTGCTGGTTTGGAAGCCCAAGGGTTCGTGATGCTCTCAAGATGGGCAGGAACTACTTGAAATAAGTGTTAGTCTTTATGCTTGGTTCCCCTTGCAGAGTTGGGCATGGTGAGCAGGGTCCACCTTGTGCTGTGGGGGTTTAGAAGGGAGGCGAGGAAGAGGAGGAAGTGCACTGGGTTCGTCTGACCTCCCTCAGGCCTTACTGCCTCTAGAAAGTTAGTGAAGCTTAAATTCATGGGCCCAGTGAAGCTCAACGGATAGGAATACCCGAGGTGTGTGTTGGAGCCAGGAGAAGTAGAGAATCTTGGCTGGTTTTCACCTTGGCACTTGGAGATGACTCATTCATTCAGCTCTCCTTCTCTACCAGGCATTTTATTCTAGCACGTTGCCTATAAAAGTTTTCTATCAACCACTCTAGTGCTGTCTCAGAAAGGGAGAGCTGAGACCGGCTAGACTTCAGTGACTGCTGCACGGCTGTTGGCTACGTCTGCCACTTGCTCGTTCTTGGCCTGAGCCCTGGGCTGACCAAGCAGGCTTCACAGGGGTGGGGTGAGGGGGCTGGGAAGTGTTGGTCATATAGTCAGCCTCACGGGTTACGAGTTCTCCTTTTAGCCGCCCCCGAAACTGTGCTGCCCCCATATGAGATCCAGGCAGGCGGCTTCCCAGAGCTTTGCTCAGACTGAACCCTTAGAAGTTCGTCTGAGAAAGGGTCATTACAGAGTGGATACAAACGTCCTTTAGCTTTCATTCTGTAGCTGAGATTTTCTGAAGGAAAAACAATTACTTAAAAAACATATATAAAGATACCTGTCCATGGGAACTGCGGTGACGCCAGTCCTGTCCTGTCCTTTGGCACTAAATCTGGGTACAGTCTCAGATTTCTTCCTTGGTTCTCCAATAAAATGTTTGCTGTTGTCTGTTTGCATTAGCCGGTAGTTTGAAGGGTTGTGCTTACATATTCCTCTTCAATGTAGGCTCTGGCAGGGGTGGGAATACTAATTTAAATTGATCTACCATGAATCACTTTTCAAAACAAATGAGTTTTGAAAAATAGTGTACTACATGGATTACTCTAAGGGAAAACATGGACAAAATTTAAAAAAAAAAATACCCTTGATGGTCAGGACTATGTTTTGGTTACTGCTCTGTCCCCAGTATCTGGGACATAGGTCAACTGTTGTGTCAGCAGTGGGTCTATTTAGGTAATGAGGTAATGGGTGAATTAAAAAAGGTTTTTCTCTTCAAATTTTTTTATAAACATGTTTTTTTATAGTTAGAAAGGTTATAATAGTTACCCTTATCTGATGAGGATACAAAGTTCTTGTGGAGAAAATCAGAGTCTGAAAGACAGTTCTGTTGTCATGGAAGGATTCAGTGGAGATCTGATTTTCAGTTTGTGTGTGTGTGTGTGTGTGTATGTGTGTGCACGCGCGCGCATGCGTGAGAGAGAGAGAAAGAGAAATGGTGAGACAGACTGAGGGGCTGAAGTGTTCGGAGGTCCAGGACTTGTAGTTGTTAAGTTGTTGGAGTTGGGATAGAGATCACTTGAGGTCGGATGAAAAACATGAAGATCAGCAAGGTGAACTTAACAATGGTGACAAGAAAAAAAATCCTAGGTGGGCAGTAGCTATTTAAGATTTTCTGTTTGTTTTAGTAATCTCCACACCCAAGGTGGGGCTCAAACTCAAGACCTTGAGATCAAGAGTCGTATGCTCTTCCGCACTGAGCCAGCGGGGCACCTCAGGGTTTTAAAATGTGTGAAGGGTAAGTGTTAAGGAACTTAATCTGTCAAAAGCAATAATTTCCCCAAAAGTAATGTCCACAGAGACAATAAAGATGGTCAACGTAACAGTAGGGGATTATTCTCTTGACTCGTAAGAAGTCTCAACAGCTTGTAAAGAGGTAGACCCCTATTTATTTTTCTTTCATTCAACAAGAGGTGCAGGATGCTGTGTATATGACGGAATTCACACAGTTTGCAGACCAAATGCCTTCAGAGGTCACGTGTGATCGAGTCTTACATAAAAATAAGAAGCTTTGGAGTGTCCTTCAATTGGAGACTGCGTTTGCTGCCTTAGGCACTCAAATTGGGAGTAAAATAATTGTGACCAGTAAGCAGATAACCGTGCACAGGAGTCTAGAAGCTTACTGGCTTCTCGGAAGCTGCCATTGTCCCCTGCAACCCAGGCAGCTATGGTGGAAGAATTGTCCCCTTGGAACCATGAGAAACATGAGGCACTGTGAGGACAAGGGCAGCATCTAGCATTGGAGAGCTCAGGTTAAGGTGTCCCTTGCTTTGTGACATTGCCTATGACTTCCCTGAGCTCCTGTCTGTATCTGAAAAATGAGTTTGTTTACCCCAAAAGGGATACGCGGTATGGGAGATTATGTGGAAAATGATTCAAGTGGGTATATGTGTGATCGTGTTTGGGAGTAATTTTGCCACTAACCTGAGTAACTTTCTGGTATAGTCTCACTCATGTTAGTGTTGATCACTTATCAATTGCCCTCAAAGGCAGTGCCACTTGAGTTTTGCGACATATGCTGTTTTTGGACCCATATTTGAAATGAGATTTCTTTTCTTCTTGCTCTAGTTTGAAAGGCAAAGTTATGACTTGTGGTAACATCATCTGAGTGATGTAAACTTTCTAAATCCTAAGACAGGCTCTTTGGCCAGATCCTTCCTTGTCCAGCTGAACATTTTTTTTTTTTTTTACCAGGAAGTGTTTATAATGCACACACAAGTGAATAGTAAGATCTTTAAACTTAAAGACTTCTCGAGAGTAGTGTCTTTGAGACTGTGCTGTAGGCAAGTGTTTCATGAAGGGAAACTACTTTATGGGACATGGGAAAGCTTTGTGTTCAGCAGTGGGGGATGAAGCTAGGGAATGCAACTCTCTCTCTCAATCTTATGATAACTGCTTTCTTTCCGGGGCATCCAGTCAGAAAACAGATGCCTGAAAAGGCCAACAGGCAACAGTGAGTTGAAAGACCCTTGGGGGGGTGCCTTAGTGGCTCAGTCGGTTAAGCATGCAACTCTTGATCTCAGCTCAGGTCTCGATCTCAGGGTCATGAGTTCAAGCCCCATGTTGGGCTCCACGCTGGGTGTGGAGCTTACATAAAACAACAAAAATTCCTTTCTTTCCAAAGTTGAGATGCTGTGATTTATTTTTAAATAAAGGAAGGGTGGAAGGCAGGACAGCTGGGGTCATTTGGGGCTTGAGAAGAATTCTCAGGGCTGCTGGGTGTCAACAGTGGGCCAGCTTGCTAGGTTAATAGTACTCTTGGTTTAGGGCTCGTGTAATTCGTAGTTGGCAACCTGGCTTCCTAGCCCAGTCTCCACGGGAGCTTTACAAAGAAAGTGTTGATTCCCCAGATCCCGTCCCCGAGATACTCTGTTGATTTGTTTTGGTATAGAACTCTGACATAGGTATTTTTGTTTTGTTTTATTTTTCTATATTTTAACTCAAAGTACAATACAGCGAACACCCATTCCTTTCACTTAGCTTCACTGGCTGTTACCCTCCTGCCACCCCAGTCCGTGTGCAGGCACTGTGGCCTCTCCCCGCCAAATCCTCAGCTCCCATCTTACACGCCAGCAAGGACCTTCTCCTCCCCAGCTGCTTCCCCAGGACCACCAGCACCGTGTGTTCAAGTCCACGGTCCAGTTTGAAATGCAGCACTAGGATTTTTCCCAGGTGTACTTTATAACCAGCTTTATGGATCCATGGTCCAGTCAAGTTTCTCACATCGTTTCTGGCTGTTGGGCCCACCCTCACCCTGGTCTTCCCCAGCCTGAACGGCCGCTGCTGCCTCCCTATCGGGTCAAGGACACCGAATGCTCCTTGGAGCCCAGGCCCATTTCCTGGCGTGAATGTCTTAGGAGCGATGTGGTTTCCTCCCAGCGCACCGCATCAGGAGGCCACTGGGTCCCACCTCCCGCTACTGGTGATGAATAGACAGTTTTTAAAACTCCGTAGGAGATTCCAACGGGCGGCCAAGGTTCGAAATCCACCGAATTAAAACCCCTTGGTCCATGTGTATGTGTGTTTGCCATAAAAGACACAACATAAAATTGACCACTTAAAGCATTTTTAAGGGTACAGTGCTCGGGCATTGGGTCCGTTCACAGTGTTAGGCAATCATAACCACCGTTCATCTCCAGAGCTTTTTCATCTTCTCAAACCGAAACTTTGTACTCATTAAGCACCAACTGCCCGTTTTCCCTTCCTCTCTGGCCCTGGCACCCCCCCTTCTCCTTTCTCTCTGATTTTGGTTAGTCTAGATCCTGCAGGTAGGTGGATGTGTGATTTCTAGCCTTTGCATCTGGCTTCCTTCACCTGCTGGAATGTCCTCACGGTGCATCCAAGTTGTAGCATGTAGCAGAACCTGCTTTTTTTTTTTTTTAATGTTTTTTTATTATATTATGTTAGTCACCATACAGTACATCCCCGGTTTCCGATGTAAAGCAGAACCTGCTTTTTAAAGCTGAATGATATTCCATGGTGTGTATAATATACATGGTGAGTAATATATATGGGGTGTGTGTGTGTGTGTGTGTGTGTATACACACCATAGTTTGTGTATCCATTCATCCATTGATGAGCCTTAGTTTCTACCTTTGGCTATTATGAATGACGCTGCTGTGGACATAGTTGTGTACAAGAATGTGTTTGAGTCTCTGCTTTTGCTGCTTCTGAGTGTATACCCAGAAATGGGATTGCTGGATCATATGGTAATGCTCTGTTTAATTTTTAGAGAAACTACCACCCACCTCTCACTTTTCAATAAAGTGAATTAAGAAGCTTTAGAAGGGTGAAGTATCTTGGAATTTGAGGAAGAAGTAAGCCCACAGGCCTCCAGGCTTCTGTTCCTATTCCTTCCCCAAGGTAATAGGATTGATCTCTTCATAGGGATAAAGACCAAGGGTGGAAATCCTTAGTTTTTTACAGCCTCAGGTGGTATGCAGAATAAGGGTTAGAGTATAGTATTTCCTTAACAGTATGCGTAACTTCTTGGGGCACCTGGGTGGCCCAGTTGATTACTGGGCTGGCTTTGGCTTGGGTCGTGACCCCGGGGTCCTGGCTCCCTGCTCAGCAGGGGGTCTGCTTCTCTCTCTCTTCCCCTCTGCCTGCCACTCCCCCTGCTTGTGTGCTGTCAAATAAATAAATAAAATTAAAAAAAAAAAAACCAGTATGCGTAACTTCTCAAAGAGTTTAGTTTGGGACTGGTAATTTAAATAAATAGTACATAGCAAACAAGTTGCCCCTCGTCTCTGTAAGTAATGCGAAGGGAGGTAATAGGTTGCCTCTCTGGGGCCGGTTGGGTTTTTAAAACAGAATATTTTAGTTAGCTCCTCCAAATACTAAATGTGTGACCTTGGGCAAAGTCTTGACTTCCCTGGTTCATGTTGGGCAACTGTAAAACGGGGATAATGACTGGAATGAATTAGTCTGTGTAAAGTCCTTGGTTTCTGGTACAAGAGAAAGCACTCATTCAGTGCAAGCTATGAATATAATTCCATCAGTTTCAAAGACGTTATTTAGATCTGATTGTCTTTGAAAGTATTTGAAAGCGGGTATTTTTAAAATGAGTTATGACTGTTTTACTGGGCTTGGCATCTCTGTGGGGCAGTCTGAGACGGGTGGCCTGAGGCCTCGAGAACGAGGGTTCTTAATCTGAAGAGTGGCAGGAGCCAGTGAGAGCCAGCGCTAGCGAACAACTGTGGACTGGAAGTAAGGGCAGACTGTTTCCCAGGGCGCGGATGGGTCATTTTTACCTACAGCCGCAGCTGTGGGGTCCGCAATAAGAACGTGTGTTCGGCGGGTTTGGGCTTCACTGTACCCTGCGGCATTGGGTCCAGGACTGGGCGGGCGGCTCTTTGGGAATGCTGGTTATTCTTTTATTTCCTGGTTGACCGTGAGCTGAGAATTTCCACATCAGTCCTACTGCATCTAACCAAGTTGCTGTGTGTTAATGATAAGTTTGGAGCTTGCGCTAAATAGAGCCTGCGAAGTCCCAGGGATTATTTAACAAGAGAAAATGTTGGTTCTGCAGAGCCAGTAGCTTTGGGAGTATTGAAAATTGGGTGGTTGTCCTGGAGTGGGAAACCCTGATCTAACCCTGGTCTTGGGCCTGTCTCTGGTTGCCTTGCACAGCCTGCGGAGAGACGTCCCTCAGTGCTGCTTGTCTTCTGGGAGGGGACGGGACCACGAGAGGTGGAGAATATGTACACAGCTTGAAACCGACGGAGGGGCTTCTGCCTCGTTCTGTCAGTTTAACTTCCGAAGAAGCTGATGATAACATGGGGACACAGTGCTTTTCCGGGCCAGGCGCCTTGAGAGGCATTTGATACAGATCTCCTGATTTAATCCTTACGCCGACCTCCGGGTTGGTGATGTTATCCCTATGTTATAGGAGGGCAGAGTGAGGTAGAGAGAGATTAAAGGGCAGAGTCGAGATTCGAATCCAGGCAGTGTGACTCCAGATTTTGCACCCACCATTCCGGTTGGATAGAAGTTAAAAAGTCCATTTTTGGCTCTTGGTCCTCTGTCTTTTGGGTATTCCATTTAGCCATTGTATTAGTTCCTATTGATAACAGATTAACACAAACTGGGGGCTTACCTGCAGCTTGAGAGAAAACAGCAGTGTATTTTCTCACAGTTCTGGAGGCTAGAAGCACAGTCGAGGTGTCACCTGGGCCATGCTCCCTCTGAAGTCTCTGCTGGAGGGTCCCTTCTTGCCTCCTGTCTTCCTTGCTTCTGGCTGTGGCTGGCAACACTGACCGTAACTTGGCTTTTAGATGCATCACTCCAATCTCTTCCTCCGTGATTACATAGCATTCTCCCGGGTGTCTGTTCGGTCTTCCTAGAAAACACTAGTCATTGGATTAAGGCCCATGCTAATGTGCTGTGACCTCATTTTAATTCATTGCATCTGCAAAGACCCCATTTCAGAATAAATTCACATTCCAAGGTTCTGAGTACGTGTGAATTTTGGTGTGTGTGTTGGGGGGTGGGGGGGGAGCTGTTCAACCCAGTACAGCCATTAACTTGGGGAAAAGGAGGAACTGTAGACATGGTAAATTTTGGGCACAGTGACTTCGGCTGCTCATAAGCATTCAGTGAGTATAGCCATGGAGAGGTGGTGAGTTGGGGGGGTGGCTGGTACCTGCTGTTCAGTCAAGCATTTGCTTATCACCAAACAGATGAAAGAAGGGGGCGCAAGCAGAGTGCAGGGGGGGCAGATAGCAAAGAGAGGCTTTGGCAGAGATGTGATGGCGGGCGCCCACCGAGTGGAAGACAGCGGTAATAGCAACGCCGTTGAGCAGCCAGCGTCTCAGCCTCATAATTGAAACCTTCTCTCAGTGACTTAAAGGCTTCTTAGCGTGTGCTGATTCAGAGAAATGGGTGGTGTGTGGTCCTTTTTAGAGCAGTTTGTATCAAGTTTACTTTGCAGTGTCTGTAGGCTTAGCCAACAGTTAGGCAGAAAATAGGCTCATTTAGAAGTCATTTGATCAGGCTGGGTGGCTGAGATATACATTGTTCCCAGCATAATTTCTATGGCAACAGGACCGTCTGACGTAAGTCCATAACTCAAGTTTACGAATATCCGCTTTCCATGTTGTGCTTTGGCCTGATAAGCACAGAAGCAAACTTGCGGCTCCTCTATAGGACTTGTGAAGGCGTGAGGCGCTGTTTTCAGTGTATTTGTACTCCTTCTCCCTTCATTGCTCTTTTACTGTTTTTTTTTTTTTACCCCATTTCTTTATATTTATACTGTTTTTGTTTTGTTTTACTAAATACCTATCTTGGTTGACCTCAAATACTCTGAGGAAGGAAGTGAGACATAAGTGTTCATGCAGCGAAGGAGCACTTAGGGCAGATAGCTGCCCTTCGAGAGCTGACCTCTGCCCAAGGAGACAGCGCGGTGTCACAGAGCTCTGGCTCTATCGCTCATTGTCACTCGGCTGTGGTTTGCTGTCCTGTGAAATCCGAGTGTACCTATCAGATGACCTCATTAGGACAAAATGGGATAGCAAGGGTACAGCACTTAGCACAGGGCCTGCCATGTACAGAGTGCTCAGAGGAGCAAAGAAGAGTTCCAGGGAGGGGATGGCGTGAGCTGAGCCCAGAGTTGGGAATGTGTGCATGCGTGTGGGACTCATGAGAGGAGGGCGGAGGGGATGGGGGAGCTTGGCTGCCATAAGGCAAGGATTCTTAGGCACAGACACAGTGACTGGGGCATCATTCCTGCTCCTTCCTCCTCCAGCATTCCTTCTCACCTGACTCCAAGCCCATGTGCACCTTGCTTTGTCTGCCCCTGTGTCCGCTCCATCTGGAGCATGTGCTAGCTCAGGAAATCGGGAGGCCTGCCCTATCCACGGGTGCCAACACAACTGACGGCGAGGTTTGAAGCTCGTAATACTGGTGACCAAGACTATTTTGGGAGATGGATTCCTCATTAAAATTTTATTGCTTTAGCTTGCTTTTTCTTCTCCATCCTCTTTATTTACTGCCTTCTGTTATATATAAACTTTTGAAGTCTGCATAGCAGACAGCTGTTAGTGTTACCATTGGAGAACCACAAGACGCAACTTAAAATAAACTGATTTTTTTTTTTAGTTTTTTATTTAAATTCAATTTAGTTAACATATAGTGTATTATTAGTTTCAGGGGTAGAATTGAGTGACTCATCGGTTGCATATAACACCCAGTGTTCTTTATATCGTGCGCCATCCTTAATGGCAATCACCCAGTTACCTCATCCCCCCACCCACCTCCCCTCTAGCAACCCTGTTTGTTTCCTAGAGTTTTTAGAGTCTCTTACGGTTTGCCTCCCTCTCTGTTTTTATTTTACTTTACTTTTCCTTCCCTTCTCCATGTTCATCTTTTTGTTTCTGAAATTCTACAGATGAGTGAAATCGTACGGTATTTGTCTTTCTCTGACTTACTTCACTTAGCATAATACCCTCTAGGTCCATCCACATCATTGCAAATGGCAAGATTTCATTCTTCTTGATGGCTGAGTAATATTCCAGTGTGTGTGTGTGTGTGTGTGTGTGTGTGTGTGTGTATACACATCACCTCTTCTTTATCCATTCATCTGTGAATGGACATCTGGGCTCTTTACTCATTTGGCTATTGTGGACATTGCTGCTCTAAACATTGGGGTGCATGTGCCCCTTTGAAGCACTGTGTTTGTGTTCTGTGGATAAATACCTAGTAGTGCAATTGCTGGGTCATAGGGTAGCTCTATTTTTAACTTTTTGAGGAAGCTCCGTACTGTTTTCCAGAGGGGCTGCACCAGTTTGCACTCCTACCACCAACAGTGTTACAGGGTTTACCTTTCTCTGCATCCTCGCCAATATCTGTCCTTTCAATTTTGGCCATTCTGGCTGGTGTGAGGTGGTAGTCATTATGGTTTTGATTTGTATTTCTCTGATGCCAAGTGATGTTGAACATTTTTTCATGTGTCTGCTACCATTTTTATATCTTCTTTGGAGAAATGTCTATTCATGTTTTCTGCCCATTTCTTGAGTGGATTATTTGTTTCCTGGGTGTTGAGTTTGATAAGTTCTTTATAGATTTTGGATACTAGCCCTTTATCTGGTAGGTCATTTGCAAATATCTTCTCCCATTCCATAGGTTGCCTTTTGGTTTTGTTGATTGTTTCCTTTGCTGTGCAAAAGCTTTTTATCCTGAAGAAGTCCCAGTAGTTCATTTTTGCTCTTATTTCCCTTGCCTCTGGAGACATGTCTAGCAAGGAGTTGCTGCTGTCAAGATGGAAGAGGTTGCCGCCTGTGTTCTCCTCCAGGATTTTGATTGTTTCCTGTCTCATTTAGGTCGTTTATCCCTTTTGAGTCTAGTTGTGTGTGTTATAAGAAAGTGGTCCAGTTTCATTCTTCTGTATGTTGCTGTCCAGGTTTCCCAACATGATTTGTTGAAGAGAATGTCTTTTGTCCATTGGATAGTCTTGCCTGCTTTGTCGAAGATTAGTTGACAACTGATGGATTTCCAATGACACAGAGAAATGCTTATAAAATTAAGTGAAATGGCAGGATGTACTATGGGGAAGTTAGAACTTCTATGGGGGAAAAGACTGAAAGGAAGTACATCAAATTGCTAACAGTTGTTGTAGATGGAGTGGTTTCCTGTTCTTTTATCTCTACTAGAGAGACCTGTAATGCTCTTGAAAACGGGAGAAAACTCTCACATGAGATTTCATATCATTCCTTCTGATTGCAAGAGACTAAGTTCTTTCCTATCTGGACTTGACCTTTCCTATCTGGACTTGACTGACTTGGGTAAATACAGCCTCAGGTTGACGTTGTTGGTGTGATGCAGCAAGTTGCTGGTGAATCATCTTGCCTTGATTTCTCTGCTCCCTTTTCCCTGAGCGTGGAAGCTCTATAAGATCGTTCGACCTCCGGGTCAGTGCATGTGTCACATGGAAATGGGAGTTTTTCATGTGTGCTGGTGTTAGAGGGTGGAGGATGGACTGAATTTGAATTGGAAATGGTTGTGTAACTAACTTCACGGATCAGGTTGAGAGTAGGTTTTCCCATGGCCTGTGCCAATAACCTCTTTCTTGACACCCTCAAGTCATAAGATTAGAATGCCTTGGCTGAGTTCTGGGTTTCCCTTCATCGGCGTCCATTTTCAGTGAGTGGAATTTCGGTCAGCTGGCACATCACCAGAAAGGGCCAAATTAGACATAATTGCACATCAGCTTTACTTTCAGGTCTGTGGCCTACTGTGCTGCAGGAGCACGCCAGACCTGGATCTTTGTTCTCCCTGGGAATAGCACGCCCCAGAAGAAAGGTTACCGTGGAATTCATCGTCCAAACCTAGACACATTTGTGGGGAAAGGCGAAGTCTATTAATTACGCCAAGGCAAAGGTGTCAGCTAGGCCATTGCTGGGCAAACTGAGACCTAGGGTTCCCCTGCCCCTTAGGATGGGTCTTTCTCTGTTCTGTGACATGAACTGCCCTTTCCTAGACAGCAACCTTCAGAGAAGAGAAGCCAAAAGAGTTGGAGAGTATGCGGGGCATTTGAGAAAAAGGGAGGCAGGGTGCCTTTTCAGGAAAGTTGAGCTAAAAATAGAGCGTGGCCATTCAACAGTTGCTTGGACACTTCAGACGCTGGGGTTTGTGCCATTGTTCCTTTTCTCTGCATTCCTCGTGAGTCCGTCTCCTTTTCCTCTGTGTTACAAAGGAGCTGGTCTTCATGCTGCGTCTCGGCTGGGATGCAACCCCTTTAATATGCCGAGGGAGCTGGATGAGAAGATCACCAAGGCCTCTCGAAGCTCTCTGAGCCTGTGATTTTATAATAGGTAACATAAGGCCTGCACTGCATGGGTAATGAGGCGACAAGCAGGAACGCTTCCTGCTGAAACGGAGGGGTCCCAGATCCTCTGTCCTCTGTCCCGGGCTGTCACACACTCAGTGGCACACTCCTCTCAGAGCCAAGGGTGGAAAGCCATGGAAGGAAGGGAATGTAGGCCTTTTACTAGAGGGGGGGTTTCTTGGTGGGGTGAGGAGTAAGTGATAGGGATGCTGAGAGGGAAGAGAAAATGACAGTACAATTAATTCTCTAGGTGGGGCTTTCTCAACCTCAACACTTGGGACATTTTGAACAAGGCCATTCTTGGTGCAGGGGCAGGGTGGGGAATGTGCTTTGTGGGATGTCGAGCGGCGTCTCTGACACAGGATTGCCAGTAGTTCTCACCCCCACCCCCGTTATGAGGACCCAGAAGGTCTCCATGCATTGCTGAACGTCCCCAGTCGAGAATCTGCTGTGGGTGAAGAAACAGAATTGTTCTCGGGATATTTCTCTGTTGCTGGGTTTTGTTCTGGCCCAGCTCCCACCTTAAGCTTTTATAAAACCATTTGCTGGACCAATTAGTGTTTGTGATGGTGGGTGGCGATTTAAAATGAAATAGCCTCACTTTCATGCGCTGGGATTTGGCTCGGAAATAAAGTGAGCTGAGCTCTTCCCCCTCCCCTTTCCCCAGTGCAGGAATAATGAGGCCTTTCTGCTGGGAATGGGATTATGCTTTTTCCCACCTTTTAAAACTCGTTTTTTTCAGTATTTCTACCATGACTAGTCTAACAGGTTTTATACTGAGGAAGACATTAAATTTTAAGAAAGGGTTCTGGGCTGGGTGGGAGATTCTGTAAGTCCGACGAGCTTCCAGGTGCTGCCCACACGGTGGGTTCATAGACAGCACTGTAAGGGGTGAGGCTCCAAGAAGGACCAACTCTTGACAGTTAAAAGTTGGCAGATAGGTTCCAGCAAGCTGATGGAGCACTCTGAACGGGGGGCAGCATCAGGCTTTCGGCAGTCTGCTCTGCAAGGGGCTGCCCACAGACCTTTCTGTGGGCGGGAAGGGATTGTCTGCGCCCGTCTGTGGCCTTGCAGGCTGTCGCGCAGCAGGAGGCCCAGTGCTTGCAGCCACTTACCTGGCACTGGGCGGAGCAATTGAACAGGACAGCCTGAGACAGATGGCTGCACCCTCTGAGCGGGCCCTGGAGGGGCAGGCTGGCTCCAGAAAGGCAGCAGATAAGACCATTTTCACCTCCGAGCTGTTTGCTAGCTCCCTGGCTTCAGTTTGAGGAGAGAGAGTCACACAGGGTTACGGGCCCCACGGAACAGCTTTGGCCTAACTTTGTCTTTGCTCAGCTCTGCAGGGCCGAGAGCAGTCAGACACCTGCTCTCCTAGCCAGGGACTCTCTCCCAGGATTTTGGGCAACAGGAGCAGTTGGTGCTGTTCTCGTTACCCCGAAGCCTTTGTTTCTGCGGGTCTGCTGGTACCAGGGATGGAGTGGGAGAAGGCACTTGGAACTGTGGGAAGAGAGGAAAACATTTCCAACTGGCGATGTAAGGGAGGGTGGGAGCCCAGGCCACCCACTGTTCTTGTGCCTGGAGCTGGGATTGGATATCAATCTGCAAGGACAGCAGTGTCTTTACAGGGCTTAGTAAACCAACTCACTTCAAGAATATATATTGTAGAAGTGATAAATTGTCATCCAGCCAAAAAACCTGAAACGTAAAGAAAAAAATTTCAGGAATTGATAATTTTGTTGCCCAAATATAATCATTGTGAGGACTTAGACATATTTGGGTTTTTTTTCCCCTTCTGTATCTGTTTTTTACTATGTTAAAATTAGTTAACATTCCTATCACCCTAATGAGGGTGTTAAAAGTAAATTTGTTATTCATTATTTTTCTAATTTTTCAAAATTAGAAGAATGCCAGTCTACAAAAGTCTTTGTGGGAGAACGGAAATCAATGAGTTCTTCCACTCTCCAGAAGTCTAGAGATCCTGACTAAATCTTAAACCCCAAGTTCATGGGGATTTGCATTTGAATGTCTTTGCTACAGCTGAATGAAAAGGGACACACACACACACACACACACAACTATTTGCTTGTGTCAGGTTTTAGCACATTTTTTAGTTCTCTCATAGTATCCCTCTAAGAAGGGAAAGCATAGGCCCCTCTAATTTATAGGTGAGGACAGGAGAGTTTCAGTGGTTCAAAGACTAACTGGAGGTACTAGTCCAGACTTCAACGTCTTTCAACATGTCTTTACAGCAAGAAGTAATAAGATTTGGGATGAGAGAAATGTCCCTTGCCTGAGTTAGCCATATAGGCTTATGTATGCTGATTCCCTTTTATAATGCTATATAACAAATTACCCCAAAACTTCATGGAATAAAACCACCGCTATCTTACAGATTCTCTGGGTTGGGAATTCAGGCAAGGCACAGTGGAAAGGACATGCCTCTGCTCTATTTGCTGGACCAATTAGCTAGAAAAGACTCAAACTTCTGGTGGGAGAGGAGACTGGAATCATCCAGAAACTTCTCCACTGATATGCCTGGTACCTGGGCTGGAATGACTTGAAGGCTGAACTCAGCTGGGGCTGTTCACCAGGTCTCCTATAGGTAGACTCTCCGTGTAGCATGGTGGCTGGCTTCAGAGAGGGAAGGTTCTACGAGACCAAGAAGAAGCTGTATGGGCTTTCATAACCTAGCTGCAGAAGTCCGATACTACTCCTTGTGCCACCTCCATTGGTTCAAGCCATTGTGAGTCTGCCCAGATTTGTGGAGATGGGACCTAGACTCTACCTCTTAATGGAAGGAATCAAAGACAATGTAACCACTTCAAAAGGCGCATAAACTATTTAATTCACACTATGCTGCCGTGCTGATTCAATAAAAAAATGAGCTTGAGTTGAAGTTAGCAAAGCCGTATCAAGAATGAGTTCATGGTAAATAGGGAAGGAAAAGATGTGCTGTGTATGTTGTGAAGAATTAATGAAAACTCTGACCACATTTATTAAACACAGTACAGGAAGTCCAAAGCTGCAGCAGTCAGACAAGATAAAGAAAAGGCATCCGGGGGCCTGGCTGGCTCAGTCAGCGGAGCATGTGCCTCTTGATTGTGGGTTGTGAGCTTGAGCCCCACATTGGTTGTGGAGATTACTTAATAAAATCTTAAAAAAAAAAAAAAAGGCATACAAATAGGTAAGGAAGAGGCACAACTGTCACTATTTGCAGAACCCTAAAGACCACAAAAAAAAACTACTAGAATAAATAACTTCAGTTAAGTTGCAGGAAACAACATTAATATACAGGCATCTCTTGAATTTCTGTACAAATTCTATATTAATAATGAAGTAGCAGAAAGAAATGAAAACAATTCCATTTGTAGTTGGAAGAGCAAGGGGGGAAAATTAAATAGCTAGGAATAAAGTTGGAAAGACCTGTACCTGGAAAACTATAAAATATTGATGAAAGAAATTAAAGACACAAACATGAAAGATACAGCATGCTCATGAATTGGAAGAATTAATATTGTTAAAATGTCCATTCTACCCAAAGGAATCTACAGATTCAGTGTAATCCCTATTCAAAATACCAATAGCATTTTCCAAAGAACCAGAACAAATAATACTTGTATGGAACACAAAAGATCCTGAATAGCCAAACAACCTAATGAAAGAATAAAGCTGGAGGTATCACAGTCCCAGATTTCAAGATACACTACAAAGCTCTGGTAATCAAAATGGTATGGTACTGGCACAAAAAATAGACACACAGATCAATGGAACAGAGTAGATATCCCAGAAACAAACCCGTGTTTATGTGGTTAATCCAGGACAAGGGAGGCAAGAACATATAATGGAGAAAAGACCGTCTTTTCAATAAATGGTGCTGGGAAAACGGGACCACTTTCTTCCACCATACACAAACATCAACTAAAGATGCATTAAAGACCTAATGTGAGACCTTAAACCGTAAAAATCCTACAACAAAACACAGGCAGTAATTTCTTTGACATCAGCCTTAGGAACATTTTTCTAGATTTGTGTCCTCAGGTGAGAGAAATAAAAGCAAACATAAACTGGGAAGCTTTTGCACAGCAAAGGAAACCATCAACAAAGTGAAAGGGCAGCCTACTGAATGGAAGAAGATTGTCTGCAAATGCTGTATCTGATAAGCGGTTAATATCCAGAATATGTAGAGAACTTATACTACAACTCAACACCAAAAAGATGCAATTGAAAAATGCACAGAGGACCTAAATAGACATTTTTCCAAAGAAGACCTACAGATGGCCAACAGACACGTGACAAGATGCTCAGCGTCACTAAGCACCAGGAAATACGGATCTAAGCCCCAGTGGGCTCTCGCCTCACACGTCAGAATGGCTAGTATCAAAACTACAAGAGATCACAAGCGTAGGTGAGGATGTGGAAGAGCAAGGAACCCTCGTGGACTTGCTGGGAATATATAAACTGGTACAGCCACTGTAGAAAGTAGAGTGGAGGTTCCTCAAGAAATTAAAAAGAGAGCGAACATATGGGATGCCTGGGTGGCTCAGTGGATTAAGCGTCTGCCTTCAGCTCAGGTCATGATCCCAGGGTCCTGGGATCCAGTCCCATATCGGGCTCCTTGCTCAACGGGAAGCCTTCTTCTCCCCCTGCTTGTATATATGCTTACTCTCTCTCTCTCTGACAAATAATCTCAGAAATACCATACCCGGTAATTCAACTACTGGGTATTAACCCAAAAAACACTAATTGGAGAATACATATGCACCCCTGTTTGTTGCAGATATGGAAGCAATCCATGTCTACGGATAGATGAATGATGAAGTAGTGTGTGTACACACACACACACACACACACACACACACACACACACACTGAAATGTTACTCAGCCATAAAAAAGGATGAGCTCATTTGCCACAGCATGGATGGACCTAGATGCTATATTATACTGAGTGAAAGAAGTCACAGAAAGACAATTACCATATGATTTCACTTATATGTGGAATAAAAACAAACAGAAACAGATGCATAAATACAGAGAACAAACTGGTAGTGGCCAGTGGGGAGGGGGATGGGTGAAATGGGTGAATGGGGGTGGGCGGCATCGTAGGCTTCCAGTTCCGGAATAAGTAAGTCACAGGGACAAAAGGGACAGCACAGGGAACACAGTCACTGGTACTGTCATAGTGTTATATGGTGACAGATGGCAGCTACACTTGGGGTGAGTGCAGTATAATGTGTGGACTTGTCGAATCACTGTTGGTGCACTTAAACTTAACACATCAGTGTGTATTAACTATACTTTAATGGAAAAATAATGAAAATAGTTGAAGTGAATAGAAAAATTGAAGTTGACCTAAGAGCTTGACAGTGAAGAGTGGTTTAATTTATAAAATGTGTGTCTTAACAATACCATGCAGCCTTTAAAAAGAATGACGTAGCTCTATATGGGGTGACATGGAAATATGTCCATCTATTAAGAGAAAATACTATTTACAGAAAAACATGTATGCGATGATTCGTTAACATTTTAATATAACTTAGACGTATCTGTGAAATTTTAGGAACCCATCTTAAAGGAGCGCCAAACTGTGAGTGGGAGTTTCTAATAGAGACTAGAAGATGATTTGGGTGGGTCTTATGTGTGAGGGAGGGGGAACTCATTTGTTACTCTCTGTAGTTCTATGCTATTTAAATTTTATAGTGACTTTTTTGTGTGGATTTTTAGACAATTTATTTGAGTATTAAATATGGGAGATGTATTTCTATTGTACTTTGATGTAGGGCACCTGTTGCTTTGTCTAGTACATTTTCTCCAGGACAACATAACACCTGTTTTGCTTTGTTCTTTATATAAATTAGGAGGCAAAAAAATAGTGACTTTAGTATTCCATTTTTCTTCCTCTTAGGAGTTGCTATGTGAGATTTAAACTTTTTTTTTTTTTTTCAAGATTTATTTACTCATTTTAGAGAAAGCCAGTGAGCACGAGTGGAAGGGGCAGGAGAGCATGTCTCCAGCAGATTCCATGCTGAGCGTGGAGCCCAACTCGGGGCTTGATACCACCACCCTGAGGTCATGACCTGAGCCAAATCCAAGAGTCAGATGCCTAACCGACTCTGCCACCTGGGTGCTCTGAGGTTTTAACTGTTAAAATGTCATAAAATGGCCTCGGTAAACATGTAAGTGAGGAGAGGGGATTGCTTCTTTCTGGGCCTGCTGTTACACTTTCCTTGTCTTCGAGGCCGTGAGCCGCTGCTCTAAGTGTGCCGTTTACGCAGGAGGAGCTAGTCCGCTCAGCGTGCATTGCAGATGCCAGAGAGATTTAAGAAAACCTGTCCTTTTGTTTTTTATTAGTTTTGCTTTCTCTTCTCTGTTCTTCTCCAAAAAGTCTCCTCGTGGCCGCACAGTTCCTGAAATGCGTAATGGTTCCAAGTGACCTTTCCATAAGGGCTTTAGTAGAACTTAAGAGTAGACATACTCGGGTTGGGTTGAATCTTTAAGCTTCTATTATGTCTTAAATGAAATTAACTACACTCCTATAATCAAATTGGGGAAATTCAGTAGCATTAGAAAAGATTTACAGTTTTAATAAGATTTAAACTGGTTTATTTCTTTTTTTTTTTTTAAGATTTTATTTATTTATTCGACAGAGATAGAGACAGCCAGCCAGAGAAGGGAACACAAGCAGGGGGAGTGGGAGAGGAAGAAGCAGGCTCCCAGCGGAGGAGCCTGATGTGGGGCTCGATCCCATAACGCGGGGATCACGCCCTGAGCCGAAGGCAGACGCTTAACCGCTGTGCCACCCAGGCGCCCCTAAACTGGTTTATTTCTGAGCTACTCTTCTGGGCTTGGTTCTTTTGAGCATCACATAGTCCTCAAACTAAGAGAACAGGGTGGAAGCATGAATATAGACCCGGTCTGTATTTTCAAGGTATAAGCCTTCTTATTTTTTGTCTTGCACACAACCCAATCATACCTGATTTTTCGAACAGTGGTAGTATTTAAAATAATACCATAATGAGAGCTGGTAAGACGGACTTAACCAATGCAGTGACTCAGCTGTGTCCTGGCTTGGCGGATGCCTCTGCCCTTTGTGCATTTACCATTGAGTAGGATAGACAGACACCTAAAATAAGGGGTTACGACAGGATTGGCTTACAGCATGGGGATGGATATGCTATGCCGTACTCTGTGTCCCAGAGGCAGGCCGTTATCGATAGTCCGTGGGCTCCCTTGCGCTCTGGCTTTTGGGAGATAAGTCAGGCTGTTTATTTTCCTTGTTTCCCCCATCCCCGGGCTGTTGGTTAGAGGTGGTGCTGGTTTCCTCTGCTGAAAGACGCAGCTCCTGTCAGCGGGCCCTCTTCTGCTGTTGCTGCATTTCAGTTCTTGATGCAATTACTTCGTAGTCTTGTCTTTCAGAACTAAGAGCGGCGAGGGCGCTTCGCTGTGGCTAGCGCCTGGGGATCTCAAATCCTTGCTAGTTTCCTTCACCTTGTCCATGCCTTTGTAAATGGTTGCTTTCATTAAACTTTTTCCTTTTACCCTGGTAAAAGTCCTTTTACCATTTCTTTCTGGCCTGTAACCTGAATAATTAGATAATACCCCAAATGAAGAAGTTGAGGCTTAGAAGTCAGTGAAGCTCAGAACTGGGATTAGAATCCAGTCTGTTTTGTGTCAAAGCCTAATTCATAAACTCAGTGTTTGACTATTTGCCTGTAGTGACTAAGAGATTCTCATTGTCATCTCAAAATGGAAAAGAAACCCAGGGAACTTTGCCACCTGTTACATACGATCATTGTTTGGAGAGTAAACAACAAACGAGCTCTTACACATTTGAATAAGCAACCTCCTTCAACTTCTGTAGTTGAGAGGTTTTGTTACTTTCTTTTGGAATTGCCATGAAGATCATTTTATCATCCAGGAAAGGGAAAAAATCTAAAGTAATGTTCAGTTTGCCACTTAATTTTCTAGGCTTGGCTCGGGTTGACTACTGGGTGTTTGCAAACATCTGATCCCATCTTTAAGGACCAAGTTTCAGGACATTTAAAAGAAATGCATAATTGAGTTGAAGGGCGTTCCAAAAGAGACATCTAAAAATGTGCTCTGTAATGGCAGCCAAGTTGGAATGAACATAGAACTTCTTGGGTAGCTATTTTGAAAGATAAAATATTTATTTCTATGTGTGATCTCTTGACTCAGAAATACCAGAATTTAATCATGTTACCTGAGTCTCCTCTCACTGCATCCTGACTCTGTATTCATTTACTTGACCTGCAGAGGAACTCTAGGCCAACTAGGAAGACGGTGCTTGAGGGCGTGCCACTCATTATTGTCTTATAACGAGAACGCTCTTTGAGGCAACATAGCCCAATGGTGAAGAGCTGGGTCATTGAGCCAGACTGCGCTAGTGCCATTCCGAGCTCCACGGATGCCTGCTCAATGTCATGGGGGCTCTGTGCCTTGGTTTCCTTATTTGGTAAGTGGAAATCATGGTAGCTACCTTACAGATTTTGTGAGGATTAAATTAATTATGTAAAGGGTTTAGGAGAATGTCTAGCACAACTATAAATGCTAAACAGTAGTTAGCATGTTGGGTTTTTTATTTATCTCTGATCATCATCACCATCTTTAGCTTGGACTCCATGGATTCTTCTGCCCTTTGTGTAAATAACATTCCTTCATAGACCTTGTCCATCGAACTTGAATGACTTCTTGGAAAGATACAGAAATTAACTCCTTATCCTTCCTACTTTTGAAGAGATCGTGTCTAAATCATGGACTAGGAGAAAAGGAAGGAAAGGAGAAAGAAGAGATGAGGAGCCTGGTGAGAAAGTGAGCATGCTGGGAAGAGAAGGCATACCTCTAACAATGCTGTTGTTTGTTTCTTTCTTTCTTTGTTTTTACAAAGCTAGTACTTCAGATTCAGGCACGTGTGGGGTGGTTTCTACTGCATCTGTTAACAAGCCGGGTACCCTTTGCCATTCAGTCACTACCTTTTGCGCTTCTGTGTTTTCAGCTTGCAAAGTGTTGTTATTATCTGTTACTTCCCTCGTTCTGGTTAACTTGGTGGACCTGTTGCAGACAAGCATCCCTCTTGCATCGGACATGTAATAGCTATCAAAGGGAAAGCAATTCTGCTTTAAGAAAACAAGCATGAGAAACCCCTGTGCCGTAAATCAAGAGGGCGTTCAAAGCCTGAGCGTTGAGTAGGAGCTGGTGCGGACGGCACATGGGGAATGAAGTTCGGGCCTAGGAGGAGTGGGGAAATGGCACTCAGCTCTCCCTGTATTATCTCTAGGAATCAGAAGAAGCTGTTCTACCCACAAAGTGGGGAGTCGAAAATTCCCATGGCTAGGGAATTGCCATGGGAAAAGAGAGGAACTGGCCAAAAACTGGGACCCAAAGCTGGGTCACTCATAGATGAGGTAGTGGAATTCCCACCCGTGTGATCTGAGCCCCTGCACCTCAGACATGAACACAAGGTTGTTTAAACTGGTGGGGAAGGTTAAGGGAGCTATAAAAAGGGGTTGGGCTATAGGGCCCTCTTTGGTGATCTACTCCACCTCTCACATTTTCTGTAGGGGATGTTATAATTCTCTTCTTCCCACCCTTCCAATTAATATAAAAACGTATGGTATGATTTATTACAAGAGCTCTTTCTTAACTTCCAATAGCCTGATCTCATTTCCTTAAAAGAAAAGAGTACTCCAGTAAAACTAGGTTATAACATTAATAGTCTTGGTCCTCATGCAGGCCTGTGGATTGACTTATCCCCCCGAATAGCTCCAGTAATGCAAAGGTAAGTTGTGTGCGTGCTGTGTGTGTGGAATGGGGAGGGGAAGGAATGTGAGTCCTTACTCACGCAGAGTAAACTGCACGTATTTTTAGAGCCACAGGACAGGTCTGAGAGCACGCCTGGCCACTCATGCTACCTTCATATGGACTGAAGAGGTTAAACATTGGGTGTGTGTGAACCTGTCTCCTCACTTACTGAGTCACTACTCTCAGCCAGAACCTCTCCCCACTTCTTTTTTTTTTTTTTCTAAGCTTATAATCGTCTAACAATAGAATATTCTGCTTCGATCTAAAGAGATGTATTGAAAGCTTAAATAAACCATGTTCTGGTTGAAAACTTTTTCTGGAAGAGGCTGTACAATGGCAGTTCCACAGTTTATAATGAGAAAATATAATCAAGTTAATAATTTCCAGAGTTTTAAATCCTCATTATAGAACCTCATTTCAGTATAATAGCTGTCTGGGGCGCCTGGATGGCTCGGTTGGTTAAGTGTCTGCCTTCAGCTCAAGTCATGATCCCAGGGTCCTGGGATCCAGCCTCACACTGGGTTCCCTGCTCGGAGGGGAGTCTGCTTCTCCCTCTCCCTCTGCTGCTCCCCTGCTTCTGCTCTCTCTCACTCCCTCAAATAAATAAATAAAATCTTAAAAAATGTAGTTATCTGACCATAAAATGGGTAGAAGCAGAGGTTATGGTAGATATATAAACCTTAAAGTTAAACGTTGTCCCCTTTTATATATACAGAGGGACAGAGCTGTGAACGGAAGAGCATGGGGTTTGCTGTCTACTTGGGAGGATAAAGATACTTCATAACAGATATGCTTGCACCAAGAACTTCTTTAGAACGAAGACCTTTTGGGTTGTGTGCTGGAGTGTGTAGACAACGAGCTTGCTTAGTTTTATCTACCAAACTGGAGTACATCTACCTTCCAGGAGTTTCGAATATCTTGAATGAAGAACAGACTTGGAGCTTCCAACATCAAACCAGCCCATCTCTGAAAAAAGATGTATAAAAACAGATGGAATGAGCTCTCCCACTTATGGGATAAGTGGGTCAAGTGCCTCGAATCAAATGCTTCCCAGGAACGACACGTCCCGGCTGGTTCTGCAGCTAGGCTGCCTGCATACGCGCAGCCAAGCGTGAGCTAAGCGGAGTCAGCAGCTGGGACCTGCACACCGGGAAACCCAGGGCGGGCGGTGCGCAGACCCGTGCAGCCCGTGCGGTACCCGGGACACGGCTGCTTGCAATGCCAGCCTTACTGAGTCCGGAGCTGGGGACTCCTGTTTCAAATACTGCACCACAGATGAGCTGGGGACTAAAATGTACAGTGGAGATTTCTGAAAGTGAGACTGAAATTAGACAACTCATGCTTATTGGCCTTGAACCTGTGCCCCGGGCACTTCTCTTCATGCCCTGTTTTTTCCATGTGTTTCACTCTCTTCTGCCCTGAGGGCGATTTTTTATGATACAAGTCATGACTACACGGTGTGGGGAACCTAGGAGTGTGCAGGGGCCGGGAGAGGGCTGAGAAAGGCAGGTTTGCGTCTCCTGAGGGCGATGGGCCAGTAAGTCCGGGCTGCTGCTAGACTGCTTCCCACGTGTCAGCCGTGATCCTGGACAAATGATTCAGCGCTTCCAAGTCTCTGTTTCCACATCTGTAGAACGTCACAGGATCACTGTGGGCTCAGTGCAGCAAAACCAGTGCCAGGAGAAACTGCCATGTGAGCCCTCGGGGCGGGGGCTGGGGGGGGGGGTGGAAGGGGTTGGATGGGAAGGAGCCAGAGCCTCACCAGCAGCTCCCACCAGCCCCTTTACCGGTACCTCTCCTCACTCAGCCCTGTAGGCTGGCCTCTCCACGCTGGCAGTCACAGCCGCCTTTGTTTTCTTTCTGGACTTCTTCTTTCTGCCCTTCATCATCATCTAGATATCTCTTATTCTTTCCAGCATGATGGCAGCAGGGAAGGGAAGCTGGGTAGGGGGAGGGTCTGGAGCTGCTCAAGACCACGGCAGAGGAATCCCCCTGGGAGGGCAGAAACGTGCGTAGTGGTGCCCGGGGCTCTCTGACTAGGGGAGGCGTCGGGATGGCAGCGGGCGGTGGACTCGGAGAGGGAATGGGAAGCACGGACTTTGAAGAGCAGATCTAAGACTGTTGGCTTACTCTCCATCCCTAGCTCCCACGGATGCAATGCTGAGTATGTTCCAAGGGAAAGCAAGTCCTTGTTGATTGAGCACTGGTGAACTGGCAAAATAAGGAACTTGGCTTGGGTATTTCATAGTAATTACAGTAATTCATGTCACTGCTTTAACAACTGAGGCCCAATGAACTCTCTCTGATTCCCTTGTAATTATGTGTGTTATTAGATGTGCAGGGTTAGCTTTGTTAAAAGAGCTTTTATCAACAGTGAAACTCTGCCCTGCTCTTGCAGCATGAGCTATCATGTGGTCTTTTCGCTGTCATCAAACAAACGTACTCCTTTCAACTGCACTGCTTAGAAGCCGCTGCAAAGCGTCCTGGATAGGGTCCCCGTTCCTCGCAAGAAATGCAGAGACCTTTGCGAGATTGGGGAGGGGCAGAGGGGAGACTCTGAAGGCGAAGGAATGGGGCAGAAGACAAAGCATAAGACTGCATCTTGAGGGGCGCCTGGGTGGCACAGAGGTTGAGCGTCTGCCTTCGGCTCAGGGCGTGATCCCGGCGTTATGGGATAGAGCCCCACATCAGGCTCCTCTGCTATGAGCCTGCTTCTTCCTCTCCCACTCCCCCTGTTTGTGTTCCCTCTCTCGCTGGCTGTCTCTATCTCTGTCGAATAAATAAATAAAATCTTAAAAAAAAAAAAAAGACTGCATCTTGAGCTCCGTGTGCGCTTCATTTATTCTTCTTCAGTGACTTCTGTACCTTTGTTTCCCAGCTGAACTTTCCTCTTTTTCACACCTGACTTCTAGAAAACTGGCCCTGATTAGTCCCGTTACTGAATAATCTTTGCTCTTCCCCTTGGCTTTCCTGTTCTCTGTCCTGTAATTAATTGTACTTTTTCCAAAGGAGTTTTCCAACATGTATCTGGCATTAAATATGCATTCTGTCAGATTGTAAACTCTGAGGGGCACAGAGTCCTTTCACCCACCCCTCTCCGTCCCTTCTCTGCCCCCACCGTCACTGGAACTGTTTAGCCATTAGTTAGGGACTTTGCCACATACCAAAAGAAACACATTCTGTTGTTGTTGTATTGATTGGATTTAATTACAAGGCATTTGGAAGGCATCTGAGGACTCTGCATCTCCATAATTCTCTGTCAGCATTTTGCACCTAGTGGACCAATAGGAAGTTTCCATCCTCACTTGGCTTCATCATCGTGGACACTTGTGCGGCACAAATGCTAGCGAGGTTCTCATGTCTGGAGTAGAAACAGTGACTTAATTCTGAAATTGTATTCAAATCCTCTAAGGAGCTGGTGGCTGACACACGCTTTGGCTGTCTCCTCTGATGTGCAGTAAACATGTGGTGTAGTTTACGTACAGTACCGTGGTCCGGTCCCCAGCCAAGAAAGAACTGCCGGAGGGAGATCAGTTATTAATTTAAGTCCGAAGCAGAAGAGCATGAATTCTATTTAACGTGGTTGCTGTTCTGGCTGTTGTAGAAAGCTTTTCAGTTTTGGACTAAAGAAGCATAAGATCTTGAAAACCTTGGTGTCATTCATTTGTGCTCATAGAATATCCTCTTTTCTAAACTTAGGACCTTGTACTGCGTGTTAGAACAAAAAGCACACGACAAGCCAAAACCAAAATATTTTCAGCTTTGTTGCCCAAGTGGGGTAAATTCTTTCCCACAAGAGGGCCGTTCCCAGGGTATTTTATACCCTTCTCAAGAAGTTTACAAAATCAGGGTTTGTATACATTCTCTGCAGCTTGCAGACTTGACGTTGGCTTCACCCCCTCTTGCCAACTCAACTCCCTTCCCACATCAGCCATTCCACTTCCTCCTACTGCTCCCTGGACTGTTGACAGAAAAGAATAAAAATATGTTTGCTCTAAGAGAATAGGGTACCTCCAAAAGTTTGATAAAAACTAAACACGAGCCAAGAGTTGGTTTTAAATACAAACCAGGTCTGTGATTTAGCTCTGGGACCTTGAACAAAGCATTTAAACAAACATTTTAGTCTTAGACAAAAGGAAGTAATTTGTATTCATCCATCTATCTGAGGGCTGTTGCAGTTATGGGAGAAAATGTTCGCAGTAACACTTTATGGATGTGTAGGACTTCTCCGAAACAAAAGAGCCCGACTTCGTTCACGTGCTGCTGTTTGATATTGGCACCGTATGTGGTGTGATGTGATTTCTTGGTCTCCCACAACCCTCAGTGTGTGAAATGATGGTGATTGGCACGTCCTTCTCAAAAACAAACTTCTTGATCATGATAACTAGCCTAAATTGCATGAGCCCAACAATCCACTTGAAATGTATTCTTGATCCATGACTGTATTGTCAAAATATCTCCATTTGCATGGTAGGATCTGTTTGAGAGCTGAGTTTTTGGCATAGTTTAAAAATTGACTGTCCTGAATCATGTGTTAATTCATACTCCCTAACAAACAGCATATGCTTGCATTAATAGTGCCCTTCTGTTCTACGTCCTAGCCTTCTAATTGAGTCTGTTACATTAAACTTGTCTTCTAAATATACGTGGAGATTGAAAAGCAGCTCCTTAGTATAATGCTAGAAAAGTGGGATGCTTCCACTTTTTTTCCTCTTTAATTAAACAAACTTGCCTTTATGTAAAGTGGCGTATCAGGGGACTTTCTGGCGCTGAGACGTTTCCACCTCCACCATCTGAAGTGAGTGGCTGACATGAGTCGGCTGCTGTGTGTTGGCTTCCTTCTTCTTCCCCCGTACCATGCTCTACTTCATCCTGCTCGTTCTTTTGCCAGATTCTGCCCTTGCAAAGCATCACTACGTTTTTCTTTCTTCTCCCTGATTCAGACTTGTAAGGGCTCATGTCACATGGGTGTGTTGGAGCCTTCTCTTCATTCTTCAGATGAGGACCCCTTCCATTCGTTCCGTTTCACTTTGGTCTTAACCCTACCTGTTCTCTCTGATCATTTTGTCATCCCCAAAGCATTTAGGCACTTAAAGCCTTCAGACAGATTATCGTGGCCTTAGTCGTCTTCCTCTCCTCTCTGCTGTCTTTGAACTTCCATGACCTTTTTTCCTCATTAAGCTGATGAATAATCGTTGCACATTTTCAATGACTGATCCTTCTCTAGAAGTTCAAATGGGGCAATTAATGCATGGAAGGCATGCTTCACAATGGAAGTGGCTTTTTGTTTTTTTAAGATTTTATTGATTTATTTGAAAGAAAGAGGGTGTGTGCACAAGCGGGGGGGGCGGGGGTGAGGGGCAAAGGGAGACACAGGCTGTCTGCTGAACAGGGAGCCCAACGTGGGGCTCAATCCCAGGACCCCGGGATCATGACCTGAGCCGAAGGCAGATGCTTAACCAGCTGAGCCACTCAGGCGCTCCACAGTGGAACTGGCTTTAAGGCTTATTCCTCACGGTATTCTCTCTTTTTTTTTTTTCTGTTACTGAACATGAAAACGCATTTAATCTTTTATTATTAAAGTAATACACATCAATGGTATAGAGTATCTGGAAAATGTGTATGATTCAAAAAAGTTAACCACAGAGCGCTCCTTTTAAAAACAAGTGTTTTAGCATTTGCTATTTCCTCTTAGGTGTTTTCCCCCTTAATTACACTGCATGTAGTAACATAACCTTATATAATTTTTAAGAACATATACCCATTACATATATATGTTGAGTATGTGTATACATGTGTGGAATTCAAATTTTGCTCTTTTCAATTTATGTGATTTCATATACATTCAATTTGCAAGTTATATGGAGATACACACTATGTCAAATGTCTGGCACATAGTAAGTGCTCATTAAGTGTTCATCTCTTCGGTCTGCTATTTTGATGTATGCATTACAAAGATCTTACATTGATTAGAGAAAGAAGACCTATGCCCTTGGGTGACTGGGTGGTTCAGTTGTTTAAGCATCTGCCTTAGGCACAAGTCATGATCCCTGGGTCCTGGGACCAAGTTCCAAGTTGGGCTCCATGCTCTACAGGGAGTCTGCTTCTCCCTCTGCCTCTCTTCCCGCTCATTCTCTCAATCTCTCTCTTTCTCTCTCTGTCTTTCAAAAGAATAAATAAAATCTTTTAAAAAGAGACCAATGGCCATGAAACATGCAGGAAAAATACCCTGCTCAAAGCCAAGAGGTTATTTGGTTTTCTTGAACTATTTGTGATTGGTTATTTTCTCCTAATAGTTGAAGAAAAAGGAGACCAAGCCTCGGTATTCTATTGTCTTCTAAAGCTCAAACAGCTTTGTAGAAACCTCTGATATTCTGGTTTATTTGGGGTAGGTTTTCAGAGGATAGGGACAGAGTGTTAGCAGTGACTTGCTACTCCCTGAGAACAGCCCAGGGAACTGTCATTATGTAACCTGCTAAGTCTGTAAAACAATAGTAAAATATGATAATTCCTATGGGGTATTAAAGTTACAGTACGGGGCGCCTGGGTGGCTCATTCAGTTAAGCGTTGGACTTGTGGTTTTGGCTGGGGTCATGATCTTGGGATCAAGCCCCGTGTGGGGTCCTGCCCTTTGCATGGAGTTTGCTTGGGATTCTGTCTCCCTCTGCCCCTCCTCCTGCTCACGCACATTCTCTCCGTCTCTTTCTCTCCAAAAATAGATTTAAAAAGAAAATCTTAAAAAAAAAAAAAGGGTAACTAATCTGTGTCCTTATCTATAGAGAAGAGGGAGAATAATATTAGCGCTGGTTCTGCATAGTCTGGAGTGTTTTGTACTGACCATCTTAAGCATAAAAAGTTCATACTCAAGTAGAGATGACTTGGATTCCTTTCTCTTCTTTTAAAAATAGGAGAAGCTCATCCAGACTAAAGGTTTTACAATTCCTTCTGTAACTTTAACTGTTGGAGCTAAAATGTTTAAATTGTCCTTGGAAACGTGACAGTCCTTTCTTCCTCACTGAGATCTGCGTAAGGATGATGGAGCATGTGGGAGCAGGCGGTGAACAAATGGAATTTTACTTGTGCCTACTTGGAAGCAAAATAAGTGCTTTTTGATCCTCAAATATTTTTTGAAATGATAATTAAGAAATCCCAAATCTAGCCATCATTGCCTTTAGTTCTTCCCTTAAATGGAGCAAAGTCCTAGATCCTTCCCATCCCCATCTGCAGGGTGGACCTTAACAATGTCTATGGCCAGCTTTGAATTTCTAGATTCTTCAGATTCGCATAGTGGACCAAAATTGATTTTACGGTCTGTGGAGATGTAGACATGAGGTTCTGTTCTGAAAAGGTGTCCTGGGTTTTGAGAGTCAGGCTTCATAGGAACCAGTGGTATTTTAGATGCTCAAGCATGATCACGTTCTTGGGGGAAAGATGTTTGGAACCTTTCATATCAAAGTGGGATCAAAGAACCCTCTTTCATAGGTAGGTCTGAAAGCAATGTACTTTTAAAGCATATTTGCAGAAGGGGGTTAACCATTTTCACAAAGCCTGAAATATTTTGTTCTTTTTCTTGAATAAATACGACAAAGATGTTTCCTAAGTCTTCTGGGCCTTAATAACCTCACTGGGAAAGGAGATGGGTGGCCAGACACTCTAACTCTTTTAAGTAACTAGAGTAGTTTCGGGGGTGGGGGGTTACCTTCTTTCCTCACCTAGGAAATTCTCCTTCCATTGCTGAGCTTGAAGATTTAGGGCTTTGCCTTATTAGAGGAAGCAGTCACAGTGTCTGATAACCCCGTCTAACTGGAATATCCTCTGAAGTTGTGTGTTGCTTTACAACTTTGGAGAGTTCTTAGAAATGGGCGATGGGAGAGAAGTTCCAGGAAAAGCGTGGAGGGTGGGCTTTAAAGTTCACCTTCCCTTAGGATCTGGCCACTATGGCTGTGTTACCATCAGGACTTTGGACTTAGTACAGCTGAACCTGTAAAGAACCCGACATCTCTGCTTGCGAGCACAAAGTTGAGCACACCATGTAGCAGCTTTTATTGAGCACATACTGTTTACCTGGCACTTGATAGGGGTGGATGAGGTAGGAGCCCCTGCTCTCAGGGTCTCATAATTTCAGTCACTAGATAAAAACCTCAAATGTTTTTAACACATGTCATGGCACTCTGTATTGTTGTTAAAGATTCTTTAGCATACCTGATTATATGCATCGGTTGCTAACAGCTCCAGCCTCAGGTTTGCATATTTTTCAAAAGATGATTCAGATTAGGGAAGTTGGATCATGTTAAGATCAAGCAGCTGGAAGATGCTTCAGGAAGCTGGTGTGAAGCCAGAATATATCATGGGTCAAGTTTATTGAGTGTTGTGCCTTAGTGGAAATTTTGGACTTGGGGTTCTCTCATCTTTATATCCCATTCCTGTCCCTTGCCCATTTTAGGGTCTTGGAATCAGTTCTCTTCCTTCTAGTTCCTTCCTTGGTGTATACATCTCTGGTAGCCATTCTTTAAGTCCTGGGAATGGGCAGATAACCACTGGACCATGCTCTCTCCTGCTAAAAGCTGATCTTACATGTTACAAGCTGGTTCAACACACATGTGAATTGAATTATATATTCAGGACTGAAGATTCATGGGGCTCCTTAAAGAAATTTTGAGTCACACAGAATAATAACGTGTATATAAAATGCTAAGCTCCAGTAGATTTCTATGAATTGATGCTTTATACCGTATTTTTAACCTGCTTTTCCTTTAAGGAACGTGTTTTAAATACTACCATTTCATCAAACAGGGCTTCCCAATCCTGGTGTTTGCGATTCTTGCTGACCCTTCCTCCGCTGGAGGGAGTATATCCCTACCTATCTTGGCATCCTACAATCATGTCACACTTCCAGTTGTTTAACTATAATAAAAAGTTGCTGAGGGACTTCCTGTGTCACACCTGTCACTTTGTATCTGATCCATAGAACAGACGGGCACAAAGCAGCCCCTCAAATACTGGTCGAACAAGTGAATGAATTTTAATACCAAGGAGATGGCGGCTTTGGTGTCTGTGCACGTGAAGGAGCAAGTAGAGTAGCGGAAGTTAAGTGACCAGGCCAACTCCTTAATGAATGAGGTCGGTCTTCAGGCTGTTTTTACAGTGGATTTGGGGGGTATTCTTTGGAAAATGAACTCCTTAAGTTTCCTTCCATCACTAAGAGTTTTACTTCAAAACCTTCTCTACCAATGCTTGTTTTGCTCCTTACACCCCTGAGTAAGCCCTCTCGTGTCATTTCCCCAGAATGTTACCACTTTAAAGTGCCGTCTTCTAGCCAGCGTCCGCTGATGTTACAAAAGGCATTTTGTGAGTTGCTCGTAGTTCGGGAGGCTGTTCTTCACAATGTCCTCGTGTTTCCTAGGGTTCGAGGCAGCAAGTAAAGATGAACTTCAGAGGAAATCGCAGCTAGTCCAGCTGCTTTAAGATCAAAGCAGTTCTGAAGGCACTTAGACGATGTGCCCTTGGGTTTGGCGGTGACAGGCGCCTCTCCTGGCTCGCTCCGTTTGAGCAGCAGCGGGGCGCGGGGCAACGAGCAGCGGCTGCGGAGCTGAGGTGACCCAGCGAGTAACCGCACGCCCTCCCTTCTCTTCGCATGACCCCTGTTTGCTCATTTGTGAGAAGGAGATCATGTCTGCCCCTCAGGGGGATGATGAGGACCTCACAGTAACATAGGAGAACACTGTGTGGGTGCTGAAGTCATGCCGAAGTGCCGAAGATTCTATCCGTTCCGTGATGGCTATTTATTTATTTATTTATTTATTTATTTATTTAAGGTTTTACTTATTTATTTGACAGAGAGAGAGAGACAGCCAGCGAGAGAGGGAACACCAGCAGGGGGAGTGGGAGAGGAAGAAGCAGGCTCCCAGCGGAGGAGCTTGCAAGGGCAGCGGCCAGATGGGTGGTCCCACGGGCCAGGTCAGAAGGGAGGGAAGTGACGTGTTCAAGCAAGACCCATGAGGGCAAGCATTCTTTGTTTTGTTTTGTTCGCTGCCCGATCCCAGGTGCTTTGGCTCAAGCCTGGCCGAGAGAATCTATGAGTCGAACATGACTTAAGTGAGGTCTGTGGAATGGTGCTGTGTTTGCTCCATCAATGACCGTATCCTTATTTTAGGCAGCGTGAGCAAGCAAATCAGAATACCCACATAAATACTTTAGAGCCCTTGTATTCACCATTCCTCATAGGAGATTATTTTTTTATCACATAGTCTTATGGAGCACATAGCCTGTGCAGGATAGTGAGTTGGACACGTTGAGGACACAAATTTGCCTTCTAGGAGTTTACTATTAAATGAAGCAGTATTTGGGGGTACCACTAGAGAGCACATTTTGAGTGAGAGCAAACAGGGAAGACTTAGGGAAGGAAGTGATTATTGAGTTGAGCTGTAAAGATGGGCAGAATTCTGTCAGCTGTGGCCAATATGTTGAAACTGCCATTTAAAGCTTTGTGGTGTGTGTGTGTGTGTGTGTGTGTTAATTCAAACATTGAGTCAAATCTTCTCTTTGGACAGGGTGATGTCACAGTTTGAGAGCTTATCAGTAGCTCTCGCGGACTGGTGGATTCTCGGTGGCTTGTGCAGGGAGTTGGGGGTCGAGGCCTAGGAACCGAGTGCCGTTAAGGCTTCTGCTTCCTCCGGGGTAGGTTGATGGAGGTGGAAGGAGGTAGCAGACGAAAAGGAAGATGGCAGTGAGAGTGGCTCCCTTAGAATGTGATTCCTGCACTCATATTTAAAAGTTGGGAAGGGTAGGATGATCACATGGATTCATACTAGGAGTTTTATATTGTTTTCAAGCTTTAATGTGTCTGAAGTTACTATAAAATGATAGTATCCTGTCAGAAATAGGAGACCGGTCTTTAGACTGATAGTGGAACGAGAAACCGGAAGTCATGAGGTGTCCTGGGGATGAAGTGTTAGGAACAGTGGAGGTGCAGGAGTAGGTGAGGCTACGTGGGCGTGCCAGTTACCTTCTAAGAGAACTCAGGATAAGAAAACCTAATTTGCAAAATATATTCATTTTGGGATGATGGTGAGCTCACTTCATGAAGGTAACTTTTCAGCACATGGTTGTGTGTTCTCTCTCTGCAGAACATTGCTCGTGATAAATGCGAGGGGGACATGTAGGTGAATCAAGAGTCCATTCTTGTACAGAAACCCCATTTTGTAGAGGGAGAAGTGACTGAGCTTCTGTGATGAATGATGTAATAGAAAGGTGAACCAAAGTGCTGGGCAAGTAGATGGATCTGCACTTGGTGAGCCACAGAATTCTGCTTGAGAAGATGTCACACACGGAAGGTGGGAGAATGGCTTTCCAGGCAGAGAAAGTGGAGCGCAGAAGCACTCAAACCTAAAAGGTCATGACGTGGTCCTGGAACGCAGTGCTGTTGGAAGAAGTGGCTGGAATGCAGGCTTCTTGCAGGGCAGGAGTGGGAAAGTCTGCTCGAGCTTTGTTCTGGAGGAAATGAGGATCCATCGCAGGTTTTGTGAGGGAGAATAACATTGGCAGGACTGTGTGTTCGAAAGATGCTCTGGTGGTGGTGAGGAGAATGAGTGGGGGAGGGGTGGCTGCAAGGCTATTTGAGGGTGGTCACAAGAGTCCAGGGGAGAGACAGCGAAGACCTGGGTGCTTGGGCAGAGGTGCAGAGGAGGGTGGTTCCAGAGTTTGGTACTTGTCCTCAACTCGAGAGCTCTCTTCTAAAGTTCAGAGCAGATTGAGTTTATTAGGAAAAAGAAAATGCTTTTGACAACACAAATCTTTGTTGACCCTTATTGATGCCATTGGTCCGGGATGCGGTCTCCTTTTTCAAGGAATGCAGCCACACTGGGAAACTGAGAGTGGTAGGAAGGAGGGTAGGAAAAGGGTGGTGACATGTGTGGAGACTCCTGCTTCTTTGGCCCCCAGGGTTGAGATATCCAAGCCTATCCTGGTGCTCTCGCACATCTCCCCTCTCTCTTCTGCCGGTTCCCTTTCTTCCTCATCTGTAGAAAGAGACATTTCCCTAAGTTCTTCCATACTGGGTTTTGTTTTTTTTTCCATCCTATCCACACATTTCCAGCCCTAATGTTTCTACTTTTCACTTGGGCAAATGACTTCAAACATGTTTGCTCTGTAAAGTGGGACAAACTACTTGCCTTGTGGTGTCATGGGACTTAGGTGAGACAGTTCATAAGAAACACGGCTTAAGGGCTTGAAACAAAGTAAGCACTTGATATATAAGCATCTAGCATGTTTTTATATGCTTATGGAATTCTGCCATATTTTATATTGATGTAAATTTAAGCCCTTCTCTTTTGAGTTCCTTAAGGGTTCTGGTATTATTTTTAGATCTTAAGCATTTAGCATTGTATTTGCTCCAGTAAGAGTTCAAAATTTGGTCTCCATTCCTTTTGTCTGCCATGATGATATTTTGGACTCCTCATCAGTGGGGCATGGGATTGGCCCTTCTTAGGGTGGGACGGGTGACCTTAACTCTTCTGCTTGGAACCACGGGTCTCATTTATGAAATGGCTGATTGGTACTGGTGGCTGGGGAAGAAAAGAGCATACTGACATTCCTGCCCCATGTGACCATATCCCTGCTACACACATACCTTGTGTTCATTAGATGAATAATGTAACAAACTAGAAATCAAATTGATTTTAGAGCTATCAGAATTAAAGTTTAGGATTGAAGAAGGAAAAGGAGAGCCTTGTTATGGGAAAGGAATGTTGTCATGAAAATGGATAGCTAGGAGCTGGCTGATGTGACAGATGAGTGCTGTTGAGACTCTGGGCAGAGGAAATGCACTCAGGAAATGGGGAGGCCGTGTTCTCTATAGAAGAGCAAAGCTGAAGTGTGGAAGTCTATAAACTAGGTTTGTGTTAGAATAAAGGGTGTGGGCTTGGAAACTGCTCGCTTGATGTCTCCTTTGTTTTGTTCTTTTGGATGCTGTTGACCAGGAAAGTTAGCCTCACAAAGGCCGAGAAATACGAAGGAGGACTCTCAGAGTCTTTGGCATCTATAAAAGAGGGTTTGCATTGGATGAGACGCTTTAATTCCCTTTAGGAGTGGGAAAACACACGTCCTTGTCGATTATTTGTTAAACCTCAAAATTCCCAGGAAGGTCCAAGCTGAGCCACTGGGCCAATTCTACAAGCTTGTTAAGGAAAGTTGTTGCAAGCGGACCACGCTCTAATTGATTCGAGGCTGTCTGAATTCTGTGGCTTCATGTCTACGAACGATGATGGCTGTTCTCATTCTGTGCAGTAGTTTTGACCCATGCTGCATTTTATTTTTTGGCTATCAGTGACATACTGTAAGAATCCAAAGGCAAATCTTACTATGCGCGATGTTTCAATACCGCTGTCTTTCAGTGTCCAGTGTTGAATCGCATGAGTTTTTTTCTAGTTGTCGTCTCAGGTGTTTATTTGATGAACGCTGCCCTTACGAGTAATGCGATGCTCTCCTCTATTTTTAGCTATCGTGGATGACGAAAGGCTCTCTGCAGAAGAGATGGATGAGCGGAGGCGGCAGAACATTGCTTATGAGTATCTGTGCCACCTCGAGGAAGCCAAAAGGTAAGGTCCCAACACCATCTGTTTGTGCACTTCTCTTAGCTGCTCCTTGGGATCCTAGCCTTGGAACAACTCACTTGCAGTCTCGTCCGTAGCAGCGTAATGGGAGAAGGACCCCCTGTTTTTTTTTTGTAAACGGTCAGGCGAATGGAGAAAAAGTTGCTGCCACGACCAGGGTCAAGGCACTAGGGAAGCCACTAGTACTGCTTCTTCCTCAGATTCTCCCAGGAAATCTCGGGCCAAAAGTGCAGATTTTTTCCAATTCCTCATCGCACTGGTTTGGATGTGGGGGGAGCAGCAAAGACTTAAATCAGCTTCCTTTTTTTTTTTGTTTTTTATTTTAATTCCAATGCTGTTAACATACAGTGTTTGCTGTAGGTGTGCAGTGGAGCGATGCAGCAATTCTGTACATTACTCAGTGCTCAACACAAATGTACTTTAATCCTTCTCCCCCCGAGCTTCCTCGGATGCTTTTCTCACCCCTACCCCAGTAATTATAAATGCGCTGTAGGACGGTGTGATTTTGGACTGAAGTCCATCGGTCACTAGGCTAGAGAGTAGGTTTATGACTGCCATCTCCGTTTTAACCCATGGGTGTGTGACCACTTAGGATGCATTGTCTCTTAAATCATACTGACTCTTGAAGACTTTCGATTATAAGTAAATGTCGGCTTCTCTGAGGAGAAAATGAAGATAAACTAATTTGTACTTAGGCCTCTGTGTCAGAGGAATCAGAAGGCCTTTGTCCTGTGCTGGGTGACTACCGCTATGATGCCCATTCGCCATGAGCGATGTTTTCATTTAGTGCTTCGTGCTGTGATGGAACAGTATTGTGGCACGGTAGTATGTTCCAGCTTTCTTAAGTACGTAGGAAATATTTAGGTAATGGTCATCGGTATTAAACATCTCTAATCACTGATAAATAGCTATCTGCAGAGCTAGAAGAATGAGGTGTTTTTATTATGTTCAGTTAGCCAACATACAGCAGTACATCATGAGCTTTTGATGGAGTGTTCAATGATTCATTCGTTGCAAAGGAGGTTTTAAATCAGTGTTGTGTAGAAGAGCATTCAGTGACACGTGAGCTACTTTGGCCTCGAAATTGCTTGAAAGGGGATTTCTCTGGGTTGTTTAATATTTTTTTTAATGTTTTTGTATTATTATTATGTTAGTCACCATACAGTACATCCCCGGTTTCTGATGTAAAGTTCGATGATTCATTAGTTGCGTATAACACCCAGTGCACCATGCAATACGTGCCCTCCTTACTACCCATCACCAGCCTATCCCATTCCCCCACCCCCCTCCCCTCTGAAGCCCCCAGTTTGTTTCTCAGAGTCCATAGTCTCTCATGCTTCATTCCCCCTTCTGATTACCCCCCCTTTCTTTATCCCTTTCTTCCCCTACCGATCTTCCTAGTTCTTATGTTCCATAAATGAGTGAAACCATATGATAATTGTCTTTCTCTGCTTGACTTATTTCACTTAGCATTATCTCCTCCAGTGCCAGTATCTTGTAGATCTAAGCTCTGAAGACTACTTTTAAAGGTTATTAAATATGCCTGTGAAGTTGATAGGTGGCAGGTCACTGAAGACTCCATATCAGTAAGATTATGAAAAACATGCTTTTAGTCAAATTGTTGATAACAAAGTAAGATAAGGAGAGTGATTCATAAACATTCAAAATAAGCATGCTTTCAGAGAAAAAGTTGAAGGAGAGTTACTGGAAATTTTCTCCTTAAGCACACTTTGTGTTCTAAGTTTTTGCCCCTTGTTTTTTCTAAGTGAGCAGTAGGGTCACACAGAGGAGATGTCTGACTGGGAGTCAGTGGACTGGATGTCCTGGTCCCAACATTACCACTTAGGAGCTCTGTGACCTTGGGCAGGTCATCTACCTATGGGAACATCAGTTTAGTCTCCTCTCTAATGGGATGATTAAGATGTTAGTGTAGGGGCGCCTGGGTGGCTCAGTCCTTAAGCGTCTGCCTTTGGCTCAGGGCATGATCCCGGTGTTCCAGGATCGAGCCCCACATCAGGCTCCTCCGCTGGGAGCCTGCTTCTTCCTCTCCCCCTCCCCCTGCTTGTTTTCCCTCTCTCGCTGGCTGTCTCTCTCTCTGTCAAATAAATAAATAAAATCTTAAAAAAAAAAAAAGATGTTCGTGTAGTAAGGAGTTTTCATTGTGTCATAAAATAAAACGCTTAAATTAAAAAAAAAAATCTCTTAGTGTCCCCTGCTCTACATCCTGGGGTTTCCCCCCCTAAAAATCAACTAAAATAAAAAAGGCGTAAGTGTTGTATAAACTAGAGTACCAGTCAGGTATATAGTGATAAGCATAGTTTTCTCCTGAATGTATCAAATGTATCAGTACAACTTGAAAGCTTGCCATATTCTTTAACGTTTTCAAAATTTTGTCACTGAATTTTGTTTTAGGAAAGTCAACATAACAATTAGTTCAGGTTCTTTGAAGAAAGTTTAAGAATAGTTTCTTTGAAAGAAAAGACTATAAAATATACTTTTCCTGTAAGATGGTTTTATAAATTTTTTTACAAGAAGAGATCAGATATAATATGCATTTGTGAATCTTGTTAATATCTGAACTTCTTTTGTGACTTTCAGGGAACCTGATTCTTGGTCATGGAGTCTGTAAAAATTATGTGGTCATTAATACATATATATGTGTGTGTGTGCGTGTGTGTTATATATTATATATATATATATATAACATACATATATATGTATATTAGTATGTGAACTCTGATTTCAGAAAGCATAATGTATAGAATTCTGATGTTCCTGAACTCAAGAAATAAAGGGGTGAATTAGTCTCTGTTCAAAAAATTGAGAGGGTTTGGCACATGATTGTTTTACAGTGCTCATGCCTTCAGAATTTGTCATAGTGGGTTTATTATAATGCATGCATGCGCATGTGTAAATGAGAGTGTGGTTGGCTGTTTCTTGTTTCTTAATTCTGTTGAACGGACTTTGGTGTATTTTACCTAAAAATGTGTAGGTTCTGTCTTTGTGCCTCTCTCTTTTCGTTCCAGAGGTGAGAGCTGGAAGGATATGTTTGTATGTCCTGTAACTCAGAATTTGTAAAAACTCAAAATTGTAGTAGTCTGTTATATATTTAACTTTGCTTTTATTAATTTCAAAATTCTGTGATAATCATTAAACCATTTAAAAGTTACTTCATTTAGAGGAAATACCAGTAGTAACACAAAAAGGATGATGGACTACTATGAACAATTATAAGCCAACAAATATGCATAAGATAACCTAGATGGAATGGACAAATTCCTAGAAAGAGATAAACTACCAAAACTGACTCAAAAAGAAAGAAAAAATGTGAATAGACTTATAACAAGCAAAACGATTGAGTTAGTAATCAAAAAAATCGTCCATTCTTTCAAAAAAATTTTAGAGGAGGGAACACTTCCCAACTCATTCTACTAAGACGAGTATTGCTTTGATACCACAACCAGGAAAAGGTACCTCATGGGGCGCCTGGGTAGCGCAGTCATTAAGCGTCTGCCTTCGGCTCAGGGCGTGATCTCGGAGTCCTGGGATCGAGCCCCACATCAGGCTCTTCCACTGGAAGCCTGCTTCTTCCTCTCCCACTCCCCCTGCTTGTGTTCCCTCTCTCGCTGGCTGTCTCTGTCTCTGTCGAATAAATAAATAAAATCTTTAAAAAAAAATAAAGGAAAAGGTACCTCAAGAAAATGATAGACTAATAATATCCCTTATGCATACAAATACAAAAATCCTCAACAAAATAGTAGCAACCAAGTCCAGTAACATAAATCCCACCTAGAAATGCAAGTTTAGTTTAACTCAAAAATCAATCAAGACAATTCAGTGAAGATAAAACAGTCTTTTCAACAAATAATCCTGACACAACTGGTAATATGCATAAAAATGAATTTGGATCCCTATCTCATGCATAATCTAATCTAAGTGTGAGAACCACAACTATGAAACCCCCTAAAAAAAAAAAAAAAGAGCAAATCTTTGTGATCTTGGGTTAAGCAATGGTTTCTGAGACTTGACACCAAAAGCACAAGCAAAAAAGAAAATAAATAAATTAGCATCGTAAAAATTAAGGCTTTTTTGATTCAAAGGATATCATCAAAAAAGTAAGTCAACCCATGAAATGGGAGAAAATATTTGCAAATCAGATATCTGATAAAAGATTTGTATCCAGAGTAGGTAAAGAACTCTTATAATTCAACACAAAAAGTAAAAACCTAATTTTGAAGTGGGCAAAGGTTCTGAATAGACATTTCACCAAGTAAAATACAAATGTACAATTAGAAGAGGGCAGGGTGCTTAACATCAGCTTAGTTAGGGAAATGCAAAGTGAAACCACGATGAGGTACTACTTCACACTAGAATAGTTAAAAATAGTCAAAAAGCCTGACAATATCAAGTATTTGCAAGGACGAGGGTAGGTGCTGATTGGATTGCAAAATGGTGCTGCTACTTGTTTTTGTTTTTTAAGATTTATTTATTTGAAAGAGAGAAAGAATGGGGTTAGGGGCAGAAGGAGAGGGAAAGAGAGAATCTCAAGCAAACTCCCGCTAAGTATGGAGCCCAACACGGGGCTTAATCTCATGACCCCGAGATCATGATCTGAGCCAAAAACCAAGAGTCAGGTGTCCCAGTGTAACTACTTTTTAAAATATTCTGGCATCTCCTTAAAAAATTAAATATGGAGTTACCATATGACCCAGCAATTGCATTACCAAGTAGATACCCACAAAAACTGGAAACCTCTGTGCACACAAACCTACAAATGATCATTGAAGCATTATTCATAAGGGCAAAAAATGGAATAATCTGAATGTACATCTATTGATGAATAAACAGAACATGGTATATCCCTACAATGAAATATTCAGCTATAAAAAATGTTAACAAATCAAATTCAATAATGTATTTAAAAAAAAGACTAAATAAATCACAACCAAGGGAGATTTATCCCAGGTCTGCAAGGCTGGTTGAACATTTGAAAATCAGTTGGTGTGATTTATCACATTAATAGGCTAAATAAGAAAATTTACATGATGATGTCAATATATCAGTGCAGAAAAGGCATTTGACAAAATCCAACGCTCAATCATGATAAAAATTCTTAGTTAAAAAGGAATAGAGGGGAACATGCTCAGTTTGAGAAAGACTATGAACAAAAAACATCGTGCTTAAAGCTAACATCATACTTAAATGTTGAGAAACTCAAAGTTTTCCCATTAAGATCAGATACACGGCAAAGATGTTGTCTCACCACTCCTTTTCAAAGCTGTACTGGAAGGTCTAGCTGATAGGATAAAACAAAGAAAGCATATACAGATTGGAAAGGAAGATACAAAACTGTATTTCTTCACAGATGACATGACTGGTGATGTAAAAATAAAACCTGAGGAAACTAAAAACTGGAACTAATAAGCAATTACAGCAAACTTGGAGGATACAAGATTATATACAGAAGTCTATCAATTTTCTATATACCAGCTAAGAACAAGTGGAATTTGAAATTAAAAATACAACTCCATTTACATTAGTGCTCAAGAAATGATTTAGGTAAAAATTTAATAAAATACAAAATATGAGGAAAATTATAAAATTCTGATGAAGTAGAAGAACTAAATAGATGGAGAGAGATTCCATGTTCATGGGTAGGAAGACTTAATATTGTTAAGATGTCATTTCTTCCCATCTAGATCTATGAATGCAATGTCAGTCAAAATCTCAAGTTATATTTTGCAAATTGACAAGGTGATTCTAAATTTTACATAGAGAATCAAAAGACGTAGAATAGCTAACACAGTATTAAAGAATAAGGATGGAGAACTGACACTTCCGGTCTTTACATTTAATATAAAGCTCCAGTGATGAAGAGAGTGGCATTGGTGAAACATTAAACAAAGAGATCAGTGAAAGAGAATGGAGAACCCAGAAATAGACCCCTATAAATATAATCAATTGACCTTTGACAAAGGAGCAAACCAATACGGTGGAACAAAGATGATCTTTTCAACAAATGGTGCTAGAACAACTGGACATGCAAAAAATGAATCTGGATCTTAGACCCTATACTCTTCACAAAATATACCGTTATATCCTTCACAAAAGATACCTCAAATGGATCAGAGTTACATGTGAAAAGAAAAAGTATAAAACTTTAAAAAGATAACAAAGGAGAAAACTTAGATAAAATTGAGTATGGCAGTGGCTTTTAAAATGTAGCACCAATGGCATGATCCATGAAAGAAAAAATTGGGAAGCTGGATTTCATTAAAATTAAAAATTTCTGCTTTGCTAAAGTCAATGTCAAAAGAATAAGACAGTCCACAGACTGGTAGGAAATAATTGCAAAAAACCTATCTGTTAAAGAACTATTACCCAGAATTTGTAAAGAACTCTTAAAACCCAACAGAAAGAAAAACACTGTGTTAAAGAACGGGCTAAAAACCTTAATAGACACGTGACTGTAGAAGACATACCGATGGGAAATAAGCGTAGAAAAAAATACTCCACATCATATGCCATCAAGGAGGTACAAAATAAAACAAGAAACCACTGTACATTTAGCAGCATGACCAAAATCCGAAACACTGACAACACCAAATACTGTGAGGATTTGGAGCAACAGGAACTCTCTCATTGCTCATGGAAATGCAAAGCAGTATAGGCACTTTGGAAGACAGTTTGACAGCTTATTAAAAAACTAAACATACTCTTACCATATGATCCGGCTATTGTGCTCCTATTATTTATCCAATGGAGTGAAGTCTTAGGTCCACACTAAAAAACCTGTACGTGGATGTTGATGAAAGATTTTTTTTTAAAGATTTTATTTATTTGAATGAGAGAGAGAGCACGTGCGCAAGTGGGGGGAGGGGCAGAGGGAGAAGCAGACTCATTGCTGAGCAGGGAGCCTGATGCAGGGCTCCATCCCAGGACCCTAAGATCGTGACCTGAGCCAAAGGCAGACGCTTAACCGAATGACCCACCCAGGTGCCCCTGAAAGATTTTTTTAAATAATAATAAAAGTTGAGATGACCTTCAGTAAGTGAAAAAATAAATACACTGTGGCATATGCAGACAATGGAAAGAAATGAGCTATCAAGCCATGATAGGACCTCAGGGAACTTCAAATGCACACTGCGAGGTGAAACCTGAGAAGGCTACATCCTATACAATTCCAGCTATGACATTCTGGAAAAGGCAAAACTGTGAAGACAGTAAAAATTATTAGTATTTGGGGGAGGAGGATGAATAAATGGGGCACAGATAGTAAAAATACTCTGTATGACAGCACAATGGTAAATGTCATTATATATTTGTCCAGACCCACAGAATGTGTAACACCAAGAGTGAACCATGATGTAAACAATGGAATTTGGATGATTATGATGGATCCATGTAGGTTCACCAGTTAGACCAAATATTCCAGTCTGGTGCAGGATGTTGATAATGGGAGAGACTATGCATGTGTGAGGGTGGGGAAATTTCTGTACCTTCCTTTCAATTTGTTGTGAATCTAAAACTGCTATAAAAAAACATGGTTGTAAAGAGTGAAATACTGGGGTGCCTGGGTGGCTTAGTCAGTTCAGCGTCTGCCTTCCGCTCAGGTCATGATCCCAAGATCCTGGGATCGAGCCCCGCATCAGGCTCCCTGCTCAGTGGGGAGCCTGCTTCTCCCTCTCCTCCCTGCTTGTGCTCTCTCTCGCTATCTCTGTCACTATCTCTGTCTCTCTCACAAATAAATAAAATCTTTTAAAAAGTATGAAATACTGATACATCCACGCAGATGGACAGTGAAAATATACTGAATGAAAGAAGCTAGGCACAAAAGGCCACGGAATTGTATAATTCCGTGTATATGAAGTGTCCAGAAAAGGCAGATCCATGGAGACGGATGGTAGATCACTGGTTGCCTGGCTTGGGGGGATAGAGGGGGTGGGGAGTGACTGGTAATGTATGAAATTTGTTACGGCAAGGACAAAAATATTCTCAAATTGATTGTGGGATGGTTGCATGATTCTGAGTGTACTAGAAACCACCCAATTGTATTCTTTAAAAGGGTAAAGTTATGATACATAAACTATATCTTATTAAACCTGTTATTAAAGGTCCTTTGACCAGGCTAACATGGAGAAGGCCTTAGTAAAGCTGTTAAATAAGATTAAATGGTATTTAGCAAACAAAATAGGAGGAATAGAAGGTATGCCTAAGATGCATGGATTTTCTAAAAAGTGTTCATTTTCTAGTTTTTTGAGCATCCACCATGTGTAAACAGGTACAGTAGGGTCACTTTGGGGGACAGAGATAAAGCAACTAATAATCTGCTCAAAAAAACCAAAAAAGTTTGGTTAAAGCGGTTCCTCGTGAGCTTTAAATTCCCTCCTTCACTGACGTTTGCTTTGCTACTCTCTCTGCATGTGTGTACACGAGTTTCTCCCTGTATCCAGCCCGTCATTCTCTTAAATGTCTCTGCTGTGTTCACCTCTCTCCCTCACCACGAGCCTCTTGAAGCCTTCTAACTTGTCTTGCTGGATTACTGCAGTGATCTCTGACTGGTTTCCCCCACTCCTCTGACTTCTTTAATCCTTAATCTGTATCATAGTCAGATGAATTTCTTCAAAACTCTGAACTGTTGTGGCCAACCCCATTGAAAACCACCCAGTGATTATTTAGTGGTTTATTCTCATGGAATAAACACTAAACCCTCTTACAGGGCCTCATTAGCTCTGCATAGTCCCATGCTTACCGCCTGGACTCCAGTTTCATATTGTGCCCTGTTCCCTAAATGCTCTATATTCCAGCCACATTGACCCCTTTTCCATGTTCCTTCCTGTGCAGGACCTTTGCATGTACTATTCCCTTTTCTTGCTTATCTTGTCAGTTACTACTGCCTTTAGATCTCAGCTCACTTTTTCAGGGAGTCCTTCTTTGACAGGCCCATCTAGGTCAAATACCCCTATTACGAGGTACCATAACATCATTATCTGTCACATACTTGAATGAAATACTTAATGCCCAGTACTGGATTATTATCATTTGCTTACTAATTAGGGTTAGTTGTGCTTTGTTTTCTGTATGTTTTCGTTTTCCTGGAGGTAAGAAGTAGAATGTGCATAAGATTCATGATAGATGAGATTCTAGATGATTTGGCTAGACTTCCAGCCTAAAGGTAAAATTTAATCTTAGTCTCACTGAAAAATTCTGCATTGCAGTTAGATGGTTCCCACCATCTATGTGACCCAATAGGTTATGAAGCTGGAAATCCTAGACACTGAATGATACCACAGTGAAGTAGAACTTCACCAGAGAAGGACATAGAGTATTTTTCAGTGAATGAAATGATGACTGACTGAATAAAGAGAGGGAAAGGTCACCTGTATATTAAGATGATTTATCACTGAAATTATTGTTCCTAGTTGATAAAATTATGACTTCTGGGCATATGGACTTGTTAATTAAGTCTCAATACTAACGACAAGGAAAACTATGAAAGGCATATTTTTAGGACCAAAAAAGAGAGAGAACTGCTTTATAAAGTGGCTCTTGACCCAATGTTTCTCTATAGGCTAAAAAGGATTTACATGACTTCGTGAAGAGCCCATCATAATTTTGTTGGGAGGCAGAGGATATCTGGCATATGTTACCCATGGCCGTGTAACAAATTACCCTAAAAATTACCAGCTTTAAACAATGAACATTTATCTCACAATTTTTAAGAGTCAAGAATCTGGTCGTAGTTGAACTGGGTCCTCTGGCATTCAGTCTCTCATAAAGCTGCAGTCATCACAAGGTTCAAGCAGGGCAGATCTGCCTCCAAGTTCAGTCATGGTGTTGGCAGGATTCTGTTCCTGATGGATGTTTGGACTGAGGGCCCCAGTTTCTTGCTGTGGTTGGCCATAGGCCTCCCTCAATTTCTTGACAGATGGGCCTCTCTGTGGGGTAGCTCACAATATGGCAGCTGGGCTCCTTCAGTGAGCATGCGAGAAGGTGAGGAAGATGGAAGCCAGAGCCCTTTTGTAACCTATTCTTGGAAGTGGTGTCCCATAGTTTGCTGTATTCTATTCATTAGAGTCAAGTTACTAAATCCAGCATGTGTTCAAGGGGCATGAATTCTAGAAGGCGGGAATCATTAGGCCCACCTTACAAGCTTCCTCCTATAAGGTATGCACATATCCTTTTGTAGTTGACCCCAGAAAGAGTACATAAGGAGGGGAAATGCTCTTTATTACTATCAGAAACCAAATCAGGAATTGCATGTTGTCTTGGACTAAAGGATTATGGTACTAAGGTTATTTATTCCTTGATATTTTTGAGTTGTGAACTGTTTTGGACTAAGCTTTTCATTCTTCTGCCATTTCAAGTAATACCAAATGGATTTTTAAGTTTTTTCAGGTAGACCCTAAAAGTTGTCTTGACAGTTTCTTCGCTGTGCATATTTTGCTGAAACGGGACTGTTTGGACAAGTCTCCTACTCATATGGACTTTGAAAGTTTCTCTGATGCCAGAAATCCCACCATTTAAATTAAAGGAGTTAATTTCCCCCAAAAAAGAATTAGTTCTGCTGAATAGATTTCATATTAACCTCTGCAAAATACATTTGAATAATGAAAATGAATCTATGTTAAGAACTTCATTTCTTTAGTTTTTTAGGACAACTGTGCAAGAAATCTAAGATGGAGAGTTCTCTTTGGGAAAACTCTGGGTTGAGGAAGGAAATCAAACCGGAGCCCTTATGAAGCTCAGGGAATGGGAGAAGGTATCTTGGCAAGAAAAGGACAGGGAATTTGCAAATTACACTTGAGCAAATAGTTATGAATGGGGCTGCTGTTTGTTTCCCAAGGAAGTTCCTGAAATATTATATTTCTTTAAGGAAAGAGAAAATGCTGCAAATCCTCTGGTGTGCTTACTTTTTCTGTCCTACTCCTGAAAATAAACAAAGCAAAAAATCCTTCCCTTGGTGATGGACTTGTTTAGAAATATTATCTTCAAAGCGATCTTTATGTGAGCCAAGCTGTTCTTTGTATTAGTGAGTCTGGGACAGTTTCATATGTATCCTGGAAGAGAAACAAAACACGGGTGTGATTCCTTTTGTGTCCATGCTTACAACTCAGATACCAGAAAGACACCTCATTGATTAGTTCAAGTCTTAAACTCTGGCCTTAGCTAGTAGGGAGGTAGAGAATTAGATGTGAAAGGAGAAATGCTTCAAATGTTTAAACAGTGAGAGCCGTGAATACGGGTTTACTTAACACTGAGTATTTTCGACTGATTTAAGAAAATGAATCTTATGACTGGGGAATGCTTGGATTTCTTCTACAGGCTTGGTTCTCACTATCTTTTTTCAGAAGGTTGCTGCCTATGGCTGTGCTCATAAAGGACTCTGATAGAAACTAGGAGTTTGGAAGAAAATAGCTTTCTTGGTCATCAACCCATTAAGAGACATGTTGTGGCTTTACAAAAAAGGTTAATGATACACTAAGGAATTCTTAGTGGCATTTTCAAAACTTCAAAAAGCTTTTATATTCCCATGGCCTTTCCCCCTTCCTCCTTGTTCTCTCGCCGGCTGTCTGAGGGAACAAGATGAAGTGCGGGGTCACTCCGCGCAGTGGCGGGCAGGCTGGTGGGGCAGGGCTACCGCTGAGTTGACAGCAGGGCCCTTTCTCAGGGTCTGGCTCCTGGGTGAAGGGAGGAGGGCCCGCTTCTGAGGAGTGGCCTGTTTGGACCTGCTTTCCAGTTAGCTTGCTTTAGGAGCCATATGTCACAGAGGTCCAGGCCCTTTTTGACAGCCCAGGGCTTGTCCCCCTGGGGTACATATCAACAATAGGGAGATGGACTCACTTCCGAGGAGAACAAGTCTTTAAGGTTAGCCATCAGGGGATCACCTCAGATAAGATTTGGTCTTAATGGGGTGCATCCATGGCACAGAGGAGGCAGGGTACCAGCCAGCCCCGCCTGCCAGGCTGTGATGCTTGCGGCCGGGCCCTCGGGGGCAGTGTTGGCGCTGAGGTCCAGCTGGGTGGTAATTAGGAATTGTGTTGTGGAACTGGAGTAGAAGGGTCAGATATTAAGGATGTAAAGGGAGAAGCCAAAGGGTTTGGCTGGGGACTTGATTTGAAGGGCAGAGGACACTGGCAAGTCAGATGCTTTGGGTTCACTTACCTGACTCAGCCACACATACTGTACGGTCTCTGTCAGGCGAGCCTCGGGTCGGAACACATAGTTGACAGACTTCCTCAGTTTCACATATTTTGGGTCCCAGCCTTGGGTATATATTGGACAGGTGCCAGTCAGGTGTGATCTGACAGATCAGAGCTTAACTTTTCAGAGTGCTGGTATTTTTAAATATAAATAATCAATACTAATCCTCTCCAGCCAAAGAGAAGTTGAGCAACGGGTATTTGATCCCAAAGTTTATATTTGTTTCTCGGGCTCTTTGAAGTTGGAGAGCTGGGACAGTTAGGAATTTTCCACAGTCTCAAACATACTTTACTATAAGCGTTATCAGGTGGGTGTCCAGTTCTCAAGCACATGCCCGAGGCACTCAACTTACAAAGGGTTATCCCCATTTTATAGATGGAGGAAACAAGTCCTGGAAAAACTTATTTTTCCAAGGTCACAGCAAATAGGCGACATAAACAGTATTCCAAACCGGGTCTGTCTGATTTCAAAGACTGTGCTTAAAAACTCACACACTGTATCATTTCCTTATTTCTTAGTGTGTTTTTATCATGTCTTTATTGTAAGTTCAGAACTCTTTGTTTTTGGTGGTCTTGGTTTTCAGGTGTTGTATAGGCTAGCTTTGTTCTAGGTCTTGATCAGCTTTCGCTACTTGAACTTTGATGGAATTAACACAGTATGACCAGCCATTGTGTGTGTGTGTGTGTGTGTGTGTGTGTGTGTGTGTGTGTTTAATTTTCTTTACCTTTCTCTTTCTCTTTGTTTAAATCTTTTATGTTGCTTGCTTGCTTGTTTCTGTTTTGTTTTAACTAGTACTTCGACTAGTAGTTCTGGGAAGAAGTTACCTCGTATTCTCCCTCCCTTTCTTATCTCTTATCTGTCTGTGTTCTCGTAGGCTTCTTGAAGTTTTAGTAGGAATTGGCACTTTTCAGTGATGTGGATATTCTTCTCCTGTCACCCAAGCTAGTTCTGGTGCATCTCTGTTCTTGGTTGGGTCTAGATTCTACACTGATTTCATCAATTGTTTTTCTGGTTCTGCCACTACTAAAACTGGCTTGCAAGAATGCTTTGCCTTCTTGTTGAAACATCAAAAGGTACAAATAGCAAACACCGCTGAGGTCTCTTCCTTCCTGTCGGCACCTCCCCACCAGATGCTGCCTCATGCTGTGATGCTTATAATTCATAAAACAGTGTCATTCTTGAAGGCCCTAGGGGAACTCTGAGGGCTGGTGGGGAAAAACAGTTGTAGAAGTTTGCTAGAGAATTATTTTTTCCGTATCTTCCATTTGTAGAATGTAGAATGGTCTTCTGTTGCTTTTTTTGGTCTGAAGACTTGTTATCCTCTAGCAGAGTAAAATCTCCACTAGGTATATGGGGACAGTGAGTCTCAGAGAAGTTCATCAACTCACTAGTTCATGGTGGAGTTCCTGACAGATTTGGGATCAGGATAAAGTCTCCTGGCTGTTAGACACCTGTTCTTTAGTCCTGTGATTCCAACTCATGTTAATTAGAAAAAGTATTAGTAGAAAGCTCAATGGTGAAAATTTACAAAAATAAAAATACTGAACTTAGGTTGTTTGGTAAATTCAGTTGAAGCTTTCTTTTAGTTATATATTGAATTCATAGTGTGAGGAAGTTAGCCTTTGCCCATTATTTGTCACCTATCTTACATTTTGCTGAGAAACTTGAGCCCATTTAGGTGCTACAACAGGAATTCAAGAATTCAGTTCTAGTCATTTCCATACTCTCCTCATTTAGTCTTGCTTGGCTTAAATGGTCATTGGTTTTTCTTCTTTTCAAAGAATTTGTGATACAGTTGTTCCTGCCTCAAAGATTTCACGGGTAAAAGTTAAGGCAGCCACATCACCTGAGTGAGAGGGTGACTTTGGAAAGCGATGCTCAAATCCATTTGGCTCCTGCATCAGGATCACAGGAGCGCCTGTGCAAATGCAGGCTTCTAAGGTGCAAATGAGGCTCCAGACCCTCCAGGAAGTGGGGCTCTGATGTCTGTACTTTAACAAATGGCTCAGATAGATGTTTATGTACACCGAAGTTGGAGAATCACTCTCTCAAGAGAGAAGAGACCAACATCTATGACCGATGCTGTCTCAGCAGCTCTGACTTTCCCACCTCAGCTCAGATGAACACAGATACCCCTTGCTGTGTGACCGGAGGGGGGAGGGGCAGGGTATTGAGGGTGTCCTCTGCTGCAGTGAGAAGGATGCAGGAATGAAAACAGCTGCTGTAGAAAAAGTGATAGTATGTCAGCCAGGGATGTGTAGAAAGCCTGTGCAGTTTTTAAAACTCTGGTTGGCTTTTGAGTTTTCCTCATGGAGCCTATCAGCATATTCATGTGAGTTTTTCCAACAAGACGAGAGGATATGAATGGGGCAGCTGGGCTCAGGGATTGGCATGTTGGCTCCAAGAAAGTCACAGAAAGAGGAACCTCAGTGTGTGAACATCACTGACGTTGGATGGCCTTGAAGTCCCATCTTGATAAGGAAGCTCATGCAGCCAGGATGGCTAAGATGGAGTGGGACAGTAGGGAGAGTCAAGGAACTGCCTATGATGAGGATGAAGGACCGGACTTATCAGAATAAGAGGTAGAGAAGTGGGTAAATGGAAAGGTACAGAGATTTGGAAGCCTAGATCGTAAAGGTGGAGTGTTTTGGGGTAATGATAAGGTCCAAGGTGGGGCTTGTGTGTGGCGGAAGTGGAATGGAGTAAGTAAGCTCAACTGGAAGGGTGATAAGGGACCCTTTCTTCCCTGGCCCTGCGAGTTAAGGGAGTTTAGGGAACAACCATCCGTGCTTTATGGGAAGTAGTATTAGGAAGGAAAGGCCAGATTGCCATTAAGACAAGCAGGTAGCGAAAGTGTAAACAAAGTTGAAAATATAGGAGTATTACATTTTTAAAACAGGTCAAGAGTTCCAGAGGCACATCAGAAGGAATTAGTAGATCTGGGGTGCGTACAGGAGGACTGTTCAGTAGGACTTCGTGAAACAGATGAATATATCCAAAAGAGTGCTGTGGGTCAGTGCTTGTCAGAGTTAAGTAGGAGACTGAAACCACTGAAAAACAAGGTTAGATTTATTTAACTATGGGCAGGCTCCTTAGAGATCTTCTGTTACTAATTTATTACTGTGACGTACACTTCCAGCAAGTGACTTTAAAACATTGTGACCCAGAGTCAAGCAGGTTTATATGATGACCCAGATAGCTGTGTAATGATGTATGCATGTGTCTAACTAAACAACAATCACAAAGCCTCACTTAGCCGTTAATATATACAACACATTCTGACACTTCCTGTTCTGTTCTAATTCATTTTCTCAAAAATGCGGGTCACGATCCATTGATTCATGATGTATGCGGCGTTCCGCGTGCTGCTGGACAGACGTGCATCTGGTGCCTTAAGCCTGCTGTGGTTACTGGGTGCTGTTTCCTGGGCATCTCATGCATGAAGAATATTCATTTTCTTCTTGTTGATCATAATTAGAGCTTATTGTATGATCAGGAAGAAGCCAAGGAGTCCTGTTTGATCAGGTATTCCTGCTTAAAATCTTTCCTGGCTCCACACCTCCAACGGGATCGAAATGTACCCCCTTAGCCTCGCACAGAGGTCCACACTTGTCTTACCTGATGAAGTCTTCCTCCGGTTAATCATTCCCTCCTTGTCTTTTTCACACTATACTTAGTGGAGTTGATGGTAATTCTTAGTACATGTTGTCCTTCCCTAGCCATCAAGGAGCTCCTTGAGGTAGACTTTTTTCTCTCAGTACCCCCGGTGCCTCATCCAGGACCTGGCACAAAATGGGTATTAGGTTGGTTTGGCTGAGCAAACGATGTAGGGATCTCAGAAGTCCTGCCTGTGGTTTCTTGTCCAGGGTGGTTTAGCCTAGAGGGGCCTTGTGAGGGGTGCTAAGTCTCTCTATTGAATAGTTTTTGCTGAGAATGGTGATTTTCACTTATGAATTGTATGGGTCCCTTTGGGTAACACAGACCAGCCGACTGCTTTGGCACTTTATTGTGGAAACGGTGGTCCCAGAGTGGTTGAAGTCATGTTCCATATATACTGTTACCCACAGTACTCCGTGGTGACCATGCCTGGCCTCTCATGGTTTTGGATAACGTAGGACCAGGTGCTGCTCACCTTTCCATTTTAGTGGGATGCTCTGTCTAGGTGGTGTTCCGTGTTCGTGGCGTAATGCGATAGGAGTTTTAAAGGACCTCTGTGCAGAGAGAGCTGCCCACCCCTGACGATGCATTTTGCACAAATAAGTTGAAGTAGGCTTTTTGTGGATCAGAACTGCCTACGGTCTAACACATAACAAGACAGATTTGAGGATGCATTAGCAAAGGTTCAGCAAACTTAAATGATAAATGGGGATACGCAGAAGTCCAGCGGCTAGGTCAGACAATGAAATAAATTGATTTATGTGGTGTGGACCTGTGTGTGTACGTGAGTTTTGAGAAACCGATAGACAAAAACAGTAGAGGGAATATTCTTTTCTTGTTCCTGATGTGCCTCCCAGGCTGGATATAGACAGAACAAAGGGAAAGTAGTCAGGCTTATTTGGGGATGGCAGGAGGGGGGTAGGCAGGAGTGACACCATTTCTAGTAGTCACATGAACAATTCAACAGGAAAAAAGTGTAGGTAATTTTAATTTTATTTAATCTAGTATATCTGAAATATAATTTCAATATATAATCACCGTATAAAACTATTGAGATAAACTCCTGTCTTTTCCCCTCCAGCACAACTCAACTCAGACTAACTGCACTTGAAGTGTTTAATAGCCACGGGGACTAGGGGCTACCACATAGGTCAGGACAGGCCCTATATGTTGGATGCTTTAGTCTATGGGGGCCTCCAGGGAACTTCTGACCACGCCAAGCAAAGATGAGAAAGGGTGCAGAGACAGATGTGTTTTGTGTACATTGGAAGCAAAGTAAAGCTTTAAGAGAGTAGAAACGAAGAATTCACTGGCGAGGTGAACTTGACTTTTTTCTCTCCATTTCCTTCCCACCTTCGCATTTAGAATGGAAATGAACCTGCCAAGATTCTTGAGGAAATAGTAAGTGATATGCAGTGCATTCCCCTTTGCTGTTTTTAGCTCTACACGCACCTGACTCACCTTTTCCGGGGAGGAGCAGATAATACGACTGTGTCTCTGCAGGAGACGTTTTGATGGAGGGGTGGGGATTCCAGCCACTTCGTCCCCTGCTTCTGATGGTTTCTGGCTTTGCTCATGAAGCTCAGTAACCAGAATAGACGCTGAGAAGGTAGTGAGCAGGAAGTCACCTACTGACTAGCAGCCTCCGTGGGCATCAAATCCATGTCACTTTTGTCCTTTGCCCTTACTTAATAAAGGACTTAATGATGGACTATGACAAAATTGGCCATCGTATTTTGAGACTTCACGCAGTTAAATTAAGACCTGTCTACAATGCTTAATTTTTGCAAGGGTGGTGATGGAAAGAGACCAGGTGGGTAGTACAGACGTAAGAAGGAAGTCAGCCCAGTATCAACATTTTAATACCCAGGACTAAAAACAAAGTCTCTACTGTTTAATAAGGGCCAAGAAGGATGCTCTTTCTACCTAGGCAGACATCTTCTAAATTTTACTCACAAGACAGTTCCTTGTGTGCAGCTGTAGAAACGACAGAAAATACAGCCTCCTTGTTATCAGAGCAGCATTATCTAAATAAAACGAGCAAGATCAGTGTTCTGAAAGGCAGGGGCAGAGGTGCCATGCTGATTTTGTCGTCCTCACTGTATGAACTGTATCGTTGATTTCCCTAGTCCTGACTGTGTGAGTGTTTGAGTGACCTTGAGCCGAGCGCAGTCTTGGTGTCTCAACGTCCGTATTTATGAGGTGGGTCCAGGACTGCCTTTCATACTGCCATCCCTAACTGTACCTTTGATAGCAGGCTGAGCGTTGAGTACTACGTGTAAATTATAAAAAGTTGAAACATGAAACAAAATACCTCTTAAACTCCACTGTTTATTACAAAAACATTGTCAGTGGTAGGAACAGCTGTGAATCAGGCATCCCACCTTAATTAGAGTCAAAGAATGTGTGCGTTCAGCTGCTTTCTGTGGATTCCGTTTGCACATTTACTTCCTGTCTAGCATAGACGTGGAGTCGGTTTATGCAGGGAAGAATGAGCACGTCCAAACAGCCTAGAAGTGGGATCGTCTTTCTGTAAACAGTGTATTCGATACCACATACATGCTCCTCTTTTATAGTGTGAGGAGAGGAGGAAATTGCTTTTTAACCCTGGAAAGACACACACCGGTTAACGATACCTTTTCATGGCAGAGCATCCATAGTGGAAAAACTGTGACCAATGTGGCATAGAAAATCCAGCTCTTCAATATAATTCTTACTGGACAGGTCATCATCTCTTTCAAGAAGAAAAATAGGGTGGTTAAAAAGTGTTGACCCCTGACCCTACCACCCTGGGCAGGGCTGGAAGTTAGTTCCTGACTGTGAGCGGTGACTGGGGCAGCAGGTCGGTTGGATTTCTTTGAGTCAGGTGCAGAGAATGCTGCAGGTTTCCTCCTGGCCCTCTGCAGCACTGCACGACAGCACAGTTCTTGAAATCTGAAATCAAGCTCATTTCGGCTCACCGCCGCTCCCGTGCTGCCCCATAGGTGGACTGTCCATATACACCTGTTCCTCCCTAGCTCTGTTCTTACTTGTGTCCCTTTACGCTAGTCCGGATGCCTCTTCTCTCCACCCTTGCCCCCACCCCATGCCAGTCAAGCAGAACTGGGAGGTTGGATGGAGGACTCCAGGTAGACAGCTCCTTGGCTGCTCAGAGGACTGCCAGGAAGTGCCCCAGAATGGGCAAGAATGAAAGCTTTTCCACCTCCCTGTGAAACCTTCTATAATTATTAAAGTAATAAGGGGCTGTAGGGTGGGTAGCAGGGAGAAGCCTGCCTGACTTGGGGTATCAGAAGTGCAAGGTTTTTGAGGGCAGAGACTGTCTCATTGATCGTATTTCTTGTCTTGCTCTGCAGGACCTGTTTTCCAGCAGGTTCTTTTAAAAGGTGTGGTAACTAAAATGACTTTCAGCTTGGGTCCCAGACGTTCCATTGGACGGGTCCTGATTTAAAACCTAAATTTCAGGTAAGCCCAAAAGAGCAAACTGAAACTTCAAAGAACCAAAAATAGAGCATGTAATTTTATGTGCTATAAAGACTTATGGGGGTGCTTCACCCAAGTGCCAACATCATCTTGGGTTTATAGGAATAATCTAGTCCAGCTGTCATTACAGATGTGGGTGGGGCAGCTTATGACAGGTGGCTCTGAAAAGCCCCTTGGATGGGAGGGGTGTCTAGAATGCCAGCTGGCCTCTGTCCATCCTCTAATGCTCTCTTTCCCAAACCTGAGCACCGAGTTCTTCATTCTTTTCTGGGGTGTTGCCCTGTCTCGTTGGAAGACATCAGAACATGGAGAGAGTTCTCTTTTCCACCCTGTGAAGCAGTGGCTAAATGTATCAGGCCTATCGTGGTTTTAATTCTTTCGAATAGTTTCATCTGTGTTTTCTCTTTAGCATGGTAAGGTTGAGTGCTGATGGGCAGAGGCAAGAAAACTGATTTTCGGAGCCTGGGCCAGAATCCAGTTCTCCAGGTGATGGTGCTTCCTCCATAACTATCTTGAACCTTTTGATATGTAAAGATTTATTAAATAACACACAGAGACATGTACAACAAAGCACTATTTGCTATAGCTTTGAAATATTTTTACATTAGTGGTAGATTCTGATTGATTGTGGTGTGGTAAGGAAAGAATTTTTCTTTCCTACCTTTTCATTACAATAGGTAGTAAACAAATCTGAGTTTTCCTTATTTGTTTGTTTTTAGTGAAAACTGCCTAGTTTTTCATTTGTCTGGGTGTTAGTTCTTAAAACCTTGAGTGGGGCCCTACATTTGGGGTTTTTAGAGAAATCACTTTTCTGTGTAATACAAGCACCCGTTGGGGGTCAGAAGTCTGTGGTCTTAGGAAAAAAGGTCAGAGCTGGGTGTCAGAGCAGGTCTGGCCAGATTCCCTCCGTGTCTGTGTGTCCTTCCTGTCGAGGTGCTCCGTGTGCTCCGTGCCCTGGGCAAGGCTCCAGGGAGAAAACAGGTGTAGGCTATCAGGCACAGCCTGTTCTCTGTTGCTTCTGGAATGGGGGGTGGGAGTTGATCTTTTCCGATTATACTTTAGATACTTGACATATTTAAAGTACATTTTAACCTTGAGTCTTAATTTTGAGTTTCTCACAGCCTTGTGGGAAGATTTGAATGACTTCCTCAGGGCATAGACTTTTTCTGGTTTTAATATTTGGTGGTAGTGTTTTGTTGAAAATTTAGTCCTTAATGTTTAGATTCACCTTTTTCTCCTTGTAAAAATCCTACCAAGGCCAAATTATCTAGAGTCGCTATGGTAACTTTGGAGAAATTGAGAAAGCATATTAATGCAAAGGCCAATATGCTTGAATAGTAGATTGCATTTAAAATGTGGGGGGATTAACTTTGGCGTAAAGATGTGCAGCTGAATCTTCGTGGGGAACGTTGAGAAGGATGAGAAGGACTGCAAAAAAACCCAAAAGGCTTGTAGCTTGAATAGCTTTTCCTGAAAATTTTAGCCATCTTTTTTGTTTCTAATGACTTCATCTTTTATTCTGCATTTTGGAGTCTCCTTGCTCCTTTAGCCATCTTTTCAATAAAATAAAGCTGAATTGGTTACAGCCAAGAATAGTATCAGTTTAGATTCTGCTCTTGTCTGCAAGACATTGATTTAAAATTCTGCCCAATTTATTTCCCTCTGCCCCCCCCCACAATTTTATCCATAGAAGATTAGCTTATAATTTTAGTTATAATTCATACTTGCTCATATTAATGTACTGCTTTATGTTGAAATAAACTCATATTTTCCCCGAAACATAAATTTCATCAGTTTCAGCTCCTTTGATGCAATTATGAGCCTATCAGGTGCTTCTGTTTGTCTTTAAGTATTCCTGAACACCTATAAGTTAATTAGGGAGAATTTTCCTAAATATCTTCCTGGACACTTGGCGAACTATCTGGGATTTTGATATATTATTGGTCTTGGCAGCCCAAAGAGTATTACAATTCAATTAAAAAAAAAATAGTTACTCCCTTAGTAGATTGTTATCATATCCCCAAAAGTGACAACCATTTAAAAGAAGCTGATGACATATTTGAATACTATATAAAAGATGACTGATATTAAACTTCCTCCAAAAAATGTACTCTTTTGTCCCTGTAGCCACCATTAGAAGCACAGTTATAAGAGATAAGCAAGCTGTTCCCACTCTTGACTGCTTTTCCTTCTCACACCTGTCCCAAGCACTTTTTTTCACCTACGAGGTGTAATCATTTAACCTATAAACTACCTGCAATATGAGATGTTTAAATTTTTTAGTCGCCAGCATTTTATCTTAACTGAGTGCTTACTCCATGCCAAACTCAGTAGTACTATTCTTACTCAGTGTGACCAGTGTGTGTGTGTGTGTGTGTGTGTGTGTGTGTGTGTATTGGTATTTAGTATTGTCAGCTTGAAGCCCAGGAGTTAGTATTACTCTAAGACAGAAGTTGAGCTTTTTACTGTCCTTTGTTGAGGTGGTTGTTTGTTTATGTACTGGTATGAAAATCTGAATTTGGGGATGTTGTAAACTGGCTGCTGAAGGAGTAGAAGGGCTAGACTCCATCACGTGGCAGTTTGTCTCCTCCCATTTGTCCATGGCCACCCCAGCGCACGGGACCTGGGGGCACGTGGAGCTGGGGGCACATGCGCACGCTTCCCTGTGACAGGGTTGGAGGGCGGAGGGCAGGGTCTTTTCTCTCACGTAGAAATAACCTGATGTTCTTAAACTGTGCTCGGTGAGAGATTACAGACTAGCTGAAGGGAAGTTGGGTGAAAACCTGATCTCCTGTGATTTTTGTGGAGGTAAGCCAAGAGACCAGGAAGCACCTCGAAATGGACCAGGTGAGGATATTTTTAGAACAGTGGACGTTATGATGTATAGTAGTATGTATCTGTGATGGCTGGGAGTATACAAGCTATTTTGTCTGGAAAATATGGTCATCGTTCTGAGTAACGTCAAGCTCATCCAGTACCTAGAGTCCTGTTTGCTAAAGAAGGGGACACACAGATGTTGGGTAGGCAGTAGCAGCTCTGCCTCTTCCTTGCTGTGCCACGTCACACCAGGCCAGATGGGGGGGGGGGGGGACTTTGCTGTAAGCAGCACACGTGGCCCGCCCTTGTGGATCCCACAACAGACAACTGCCCAGGTTATTTCAGTGAAGGGAAGGTTGAGGGTGCTAAATTAGCATATGACAGGGAGACCTAATCAGAAGACAAATAAGAACAGTCAGCTTTCATTGGTGGTATGTATTTCTGAAATGAAACTCTTAGAAGGTGTTTAAAAATTAATGGCTGGTAAGGTCAGGTCCATACCATAGTATGTGCTGTTCATTTAACTGAGAAAGATCCTAGCCAGTGAGATAGTCACTAATAACCAGCAGACCTGCGTAGCTAGTCTTCCTCACAGCCCGCTTCCTTGTAATGGAAAAACAAAGTGAGTGTAGTTATTTGTATGTAATAACTGGTGGTTGTGAGGAGCTTTATGGTTCAATTTATTTCTCAGAGGACCTTGTGAGGTAGTACAACTGATTCTCGAATTATTTTATGTTCTTACAAGAAAAGAGAAATCATTTCCCCAGCATTGGTTTATATGCCTGATTTTGTTCTCCGTTAAAGTACTGCCAGTCCAGCCTCCTGTATCAGTCAGATACGTCAGTGGAAATAGCACTCAGCTGAATATATAGACATGAGAATGATCTTTTGCTATCCCTGAGCGTTCCCCTTTGCTTGGTGGCCGATCAGTAAAGCAAGCATAAAATTGGCCTTCAGAGGTGTTGGGAAGATAGAGTGAGAATTTGGGGAAAACGTGTTAGTGTTGAGAATAGAGTTTACAATCAGTTCTAAGGTTGTACTGTGGATCTTTTAGGTGAATATTACTTAAAAAAATTTTTTTTTATTGTAAATTTATGAGTGTATGTCAGCATGTGATATTAAGTCTGTATGAGATATCAAATCCTAATTCCTGGAACCTATAAATGTTACCTTATGCAGAGAAAAGGTCTTTGCAGATGTGATTAAGGATCTTGAGATGGGAGAGTTTCCCGGATTGTCTGGGAGAGCCCTAAGTGCAATCACGAGTGACTTGTAAGAGTAAAACAGGAAAAACAGCCCTATACACAGGAGGGGACTCGACTGACGCGGTCACCATAAGCTTAGGTACTCATAGTTCCCTACTTTTAGGAGTTAAGCTTCTTGGCTTCCAGCTCTCGTTTCAGGGTTGTTGACTGTGTATGTGGGCTGGGAATGGGAAACACCTGGAATGAGGATTGAGGGCACATTGGGCAGACATTGTGTTCTCCCCTCTGTCCTGCTGGGGGACTGCATGGTGCATCTTCCCTCAAGAACAGAAAACCCAGAGCTGAACTGAAACAGTGATTTAGAAAACACGTGTGTCCAGTGCTTTCAAAATTCAAAATGATGGACCCATACTGGGAAGTCCTGAGTAGCTGGAGAAGCCAAAGAAGCTGGAAAGGAGTTCCGGGCTCTGTGGAGTTGCGAGAAGGCAGGAGATTGGCCTCCCATCTGCGGGTTACCCTTCTCTAGCCGTGTGACCTTGAATGATTATGAACCTCTTATCAGTGGTTTCCTAACTGAAGGGAGAATAATACCCATGTCATGGGACGGTTGTGGGACTAGAAGTAACACTGGATATAGAAACTGAGCAGTTTGCACACGGTTTCCTTGGAGACTGGGAGTCCAGTGCTTGTCAGTTCCTAATCCCCACTTAAATTATTATAAATGTAAGGTGAAAAGAAGGAGAAATTCTTGTTAGTAATTAGTATGCTATTCAGTATCAAATTATCCATGACACTTGTTTCTCGTGTCTATTAATCACAGCTAAGGTCAAACCTTTATTCTTCTGTAGACTTGACTATTCTCTTTAAGAATTACCAATTAATAAGCCCAGGGGGGAAAAAGAATCTATAATAAACACCTATCTTTTAACATTGGTCTAAGGAAGTAGGGTAGAATCTAATTCATAATTGCCCTACAAAGTATTCTCTGATTCTGATGAAAGGTCAGCTTCCTGGAATAAAATTCTTCTGGTCTGAAAATATCCCAATTTAGGGAGGGGAAGAGAAACTGAGATTCAGTAATTCATCTTTCTGGAATCCATCCTGTTTGTTTAGGTCATTTTTGGGAACAGTGTGGTGACGTTCTGCCTTAGTAAGGGAGGCGTGAGGGTCCAAGGTACATGTTGCCTCAGAGGGAGAGGCGGTAGGTTTGCCCTTTCCCTGCAATCCCGTAACGCCAGACTAATCCGCAGCCTCTGTTAGTAAGATTACCCATCTGTCAGCTTCAAAACCAGAGGCAGACATCTTTACTTCCAGATTCTCTTGCTGTGTGGGTTTGGGAAGGGGCAAAGCTAACAAATACCACCTCCCTTGAAAGGCCGAGCACCCAGCTAGGTTTTTATATCCATTGATACAGCCGGTCCCCCGGCAGTCCTCTGATGCAGGCATTACTCCCTGCTTTGGTTAGGAAACCAGTGATAAGAGATTACATAATCTTTCAAGGTCACATGACTGGAAAAGCATGGAAAAAAGACCTCCAGATGTGAGGTCAGGCTCCCATCCTAGCTGTCCAACTATGTCTGAAACACCTCTTTACCTTGGGCCTGATACAACTTCGTTCTCCCCACCCCTGCCCCTCCTCTTAGTGGCAGACTTGCAAGAAACCCACATTTTAACAGTTGGACCTGTGGATAAGCCGTTCTGGAGAAGGTAGGCCTGGTGGGAGCAGAAAGGTCCCTTCATTCCAAACAGAATACGCAGTCCTTGCAGGGAGTCGCACCTGCTTCTGTGTTCCCTGGTTTCAACCATATAGTTTTTGTCTGCTTGACCTCACTCCTTTGTTTTCTGACACTCATCAGGTCCTGAAGTAACTTTTTGTAGGAGAGCATCTTTTGCCAGTTAAGATGGCCTTTCATCTTTCTCTCTGACCTCTGTGACATAAACTTGCTGAAAAGAATACTCTGTCTTGATAAAATTGGGTTGAGCCCATTTCAGTTTGATTCCGGCTGTTGTTTTCATGAGGATTATTTCTGACTCCTATTTCTCATTTCCCTTATCACCCTCACTCCCATTCGCACACGCCATCCGTGGACACGCCTCACATACACACACTACACAGGTCACCGCCCACCTTCAAGATGAGTCACTTCAAAATGAGACTTTAACCCGGCTGTAAGGAAATCTCTTAGCTCTCCACGTATGTGTGGAGAAAGCTCTGTTGGCACTCTGCCTTGCTGTTTGAAATGGATACCTCAAATTTGAGTGTACCTGTTGGAAATAACAACTCACTTTCAGCAATATTGTTCATTAAAATGGAAATTGCCTTGTACCCATTCTCATTCTTGGAGAATTCCCAGGAAGAAAGTTCATTTTACGTGAGCAGTGTTCAAGAAATAACCTTTCTCCTCAGATCTCTTTTTTAAGCATATAACAAGATTGTAGATGATTGATTTACACAGTTCTGGTCCGCTATAAAGGTTTTTATATCTAACAACAATAAAAACATATTCTCAGGAATTTTACCATTATGGGATTGTTAGTAATTTGGGGGAGGAAAGGTAACTTTAGGATTTAATTCCTGAATTAATAAGCTGCCATCACCCTGGAATGCCAATTTTCTTTTCAGTTGTTCCTTTACCCACCTGTGAAGTACATTAAAGCGTTTATCAAATGGTGATTTAAATGTGAAAATACAATGCCTTAGGACTGAATGTCCTGTGTTTGCAGTGCTTTTAGAGAGGATTGGGATTTGCACGGGGTGAGGTATAAACGGAGAGAAGGAAAGATTCCATAATAACTGAATAAGACCTCAAAGTACCACTCAAGTACAAAAAATATGGCCTAAAGCATAATAGAGCCTGCAAGATAAAAGCAATTTTGTTATTGTTGTTATAATAGCCAGCAGGCGCTATGTATATTTTAGGTCCTTTCAAAACTTTCCTTCTGAATACCATTTTATTCCTATTGTGGCTTTCAAACACGACCATTCCATTTTTAAAACAGTATTGAATCTTTATGGCACCATATATTTAAGATGCATGAATTATGTTCGGAAGGCTTCAGGACCAAAGGGCTGAGCAGCCTTAAGCACTTTTCTTTAAATATATAAGCTTAAAAGTGTATTGCTTAGCACCCCTGACAGGAAAGTTCAGTAAAATGCATGTAGTATTTGAGATTTTTATCTTGCATTTTTTAAAACCTTGGGCTTATCAGTTCGAAACTTTTTTAAAAAGATTTTATTTAAGAGAGTGCACATGAGTGAGTGGGGAGAAGGACAGAGTGGGGAGGAGACGGGGAGGGAGAGAATCTCAAGAAGACTGTACTTAGTGTGAAGCCTGATGAGGGGCTTGATCTCATGACCCCAAGATCACGTCCTGAGCAAAAAAACCCAAGATTCGGATGCTTAGCTGACTGAGCCCCACAGGCACTCCCTGCAGGAAACTTTTAATGGCATAATCACGTGTTTATCTAGTAGTAGTGAGTGTGACGTAAGTAGTGTGTGCTTTAAAATGGACTCCCTGGGGCGCCTGGGTAGCGCAGTCGTTAAGCGTCTGCCTTCGGCTCAGGGCGTGATCCCGGAGTTCCGGGATCGAGTCCCACATCAGGCTCCTCCGCTGGGAGCCTGCTTCTTCCTCTCCCACTTCCCTGCTGTGTTCCCTCTCTCGCTGGCTGTCTCTCTGTCACATAAATAAATAAAAAAATCTTAAAAAAAAAAAAAAACACCAAAATTTAAAATAAAATAAAATAAAATAAAATGGACTCCCTTCCTCTGCTTCCATAAACTTTGCTTTCTCTCTCATACATTGTCCTTGATGTGTTTGATGTCGCATTTTTATAGACCTGAGGAAACCCTGTTGTCACTGTTGCTTCTCCAAATGGTCAGATGTGGATGTGTGTTTTAATTGCTTGCCAGATCTTGAAAAGTCTGGTTAGATGGAATGTAATGGGAAACCCTGGGAAGATGCGTTTTTTTTTTTTTCTCACACTTCTTTATGAAAAAATTTGACACCGTTTAATAGATGTCTTTGCTAGTTGTGTGAAATAGAATTAGTAACAGTGTTACAGGTTTATAGGGCTTTTCATCTATTTGAGAAGATAAGCACAATTCCCTCACAGTGTCTTATCTTTACGTAACCTTGCTCTTGGTGTCCTAACAGGCACTTGAACCTTTGTCGTCAATAAATAGGATTCTCATCAGTTGTTCGATCCCTTTCCTGCTCTCCCACTGCCTCCTTCCTTCAAAGTGAGCTCCTTGTGGTTCTCTGCCTAATTTGTACGTCTTTGAACACACTGTCCCCTCTGCTTTGAATGTTTGTCCCCTTCCTTCTTGCATCACTATGTCTGACATGTCCCCGAGGACATTTGAGTTGGCCTTCAGACGTTCAGCCTGGCTTTCACTTGTCACCTCTGGCAGTTCTGCACACATAGTGATTCTTATTTACCTCTTCTTAGATTCCTGCCACCCCCGATACACCTTCCTTACCCTTCCTGCACCGAGTAGTCATTATTGGCTTGTTCCCCTGCCGCCCCGCCCCACTCCCGTGGCCACCCCAGACGCACACATAGCAGTGTCTGCAGTAAGACACAGCTCTATTGATTACCTTAGTAATAACGTCACAAGGGCAGGTCATCAGTGAATACCCACCAACGGTGTGAGTCTATTGAGGCTGTGAAAAGGGATTCAGAGACGTCTGAGATGCTCTTGGCCCCAGTAGTTCTTTCTCAGGCTTGGGAAATAAGGCATGTCCTGGGGGAGAGTGGCTGAGTTGGTGAGTTGGCAGGCCGTAAAGTGGGCCAGGGTAGCATAGACCTGTGGGTGTGTTCAGGCTTGCTCTCACCTGAGTGTGAGGCTAGGAGTGCTCACACCTCCCGTCCCCCAGAGGGTGGGGAGCAGTCATGCCAGTGGTGCCAAGATTTGAAACTGAGTGAAAGGGTAGCCCTGGGGTATTGCCTTGAGATGAATGGGTGTTCTTTAAGCTGGGGGGGAGAGGGGGGAGGAGCACAAGGAAAAGATTAGCTTTGAGAAGGGACAAGGTATTTGGGCAAAAGGTTGGAGCCCAGACTTCCTGTTCTGGAATTAGTAGTGGGAGGGAAGATGGCACAGTACGCAAGAGGCCGGATCTGGACAGCCTCGACTGGTAGGCTAAGATGTTCGGGTGTTACCTTGGTATGCAGAGAAATGTTTAATGTTTTGGGAGTTGCAAAGTGAAAGAAGCCAACAGAGTGAGGAGAGGGAAGGGCGACTGGACAGGGAAGGAGGCTCTTAAAATAGTCTAAGCAGGAAGCAAAAACAGCATTTAAGCCCCCCCTTCCATTCCCTCCAAAACTGAGTCCTACATGTCAGGCAATGGGGATTCAAATGTAAGTGAAGTGTAGGGTGCCTTTGCAAGAAAAGGGTGCGAAAACATCAACATCACCTCCATTGTCAGGCTGATAGTAAATTGTGACCTACAGGAAAAGACATGGGTGGTGATACCTAGTAAAGTGACAGAAACTGCAGCCAGGTCACAGGATGATGCTACGGTCACTCGTGGTAGATAGGGCTTCTGTTCACAGTGAAATGAGTAGTATCCTCTGTGTGCTGGTACTTTCTGCCAGGAGTCTGGTCCCTTTAACTGGTCCTGCCGGTTCTTTCCTTGGCCCCCCGCCTACCATACTCTGTTCTCAGCACCCAGCCAGGGTGAGCCTTTTTAACTGCAAGGCCAGTGATGTTACTTCTCTTCCCCAAACTCCGCAGTGGCTCCTGTCTCAGGGTGGGAGCCAAGGTCCTCAAGGCGGTCCACAAGGCACCCTACTCATTATGTCTCTGGTCTCAAGTCCTCCTGCACGGCCTATTCTGCTCTGGCCACTCTTGCCTACTTGGCATTGCTCAGATTCGCCTAGAATGCTCTCCCTTGAGGCCTCACCCCTGCGTGTCCCCATGTCTAATCTCATCTCCTTGAAGTCGGCTCATAGGTCACCTGACCATCCTATTTGAAATTGCAACCTGTCCCCAGTCCCTTGCCTTGACCCTCCCCATCCCTCTGACCCTACTCTGTTTATATTCATGACTTTAATTGCTTTCAGACACAATACATCATGGGTTACTACCTCTGCTATCACTAGTATTACTGTTCCTCATTAGGTCTCTCCACATTGCTCCACCCATATGTAGGCATTTTCAAGGCAGGAATCGTTACCTTTTCATTAACTAATGCATCACAAATGCTTGCAAAAGTGCCTGGTGCAAACTGGAAGCCAGTAAATACTAGAATGCATTGTGATTTTCCTGCTGTTATTCATAAGGCCTAGGTAACTACCCCTTCCCACCCCATATTAAATGGGTTTTGGTCATGGGAAAGAATAGTTGATCCTATCATAGTCTTAATTTTCTGTATGTTTACCCATTTTTTTTCTTCAAATGACCCGCTTTCTTGGAGATGTTTAGAGCAATCTTATGAAATATGTACAATAACTAGAGAAGAAAATTTGAAGTCCGTTTTTCAAATAAGAGAAAGTTATGTGGCAAAAGGGTCCCATCATATTATATCATAGAGGATTTGTGATCTGCGAGGCTGAAATGGGCTTTCCTATGAGATTCCGGCGATGCTGGAAGGTACGGTCCTCTGCTCCTCTAGCGTGCATTCCTTGATGCATTTCAGTAATGCTTGACAACGAGCTCTCCATCGTGACTGCCTTGGGGAATGTCTGTTACCCCCACAATTGTGTATGACCTTTACCATTCTATTACCTCTTAATTCTGGCGCTACACACACACACACACACCCTGAAAAAAAAAACCAAACAAGACAGAATATAAGGTAGAGAAAGAATCATTGCATAAAAGGACCACAGTTTGGGTTTTTTTGTTTTGTTTTGTTCTGCTTTTTGTCACCTCACCTGCTTTTCTTCTGTGTACACTTATTGAAACACCATATACACGCACCCCCATCAAAAAATATTGTTAGAGGAAATTGAGGAAATCACAGGTGAGAATGTGGAGATGTGCAGACCTTTGGATAACGTAGCCTGACATCTTAGAAGTAACTTCCAAAGGTGAGTTGGGGGCTCTTTAGAGTCTCAGAGGGAAAAGTTCCAGGAAGATGATGTGAGTGGTTTTTTTTCCTCTCTAAGTGAGAAAGTTCCTTTTCCAGAAGAGCTATTACTACACCTTCTTATCATATAACTCATTCCTCAATGGGGCTACTTATGTGCAGGGGGGGCAAACATTGGTTTTGGGGAAGGAAAAAACCAATTTATAAAGGACAGATGTACACACGGTGTATAAATAAATGCACAACATTGTTATGGCATTAAAATTTCACGGGAGGGTAATTAGGAAAAATCTAAACTCCTGGCGGCGGGAGCAGTAATAAAAATAATGGTTACGTAACACCACTTTGACCTAGACTCAGAGGCACCAGCCTGGGAATGGCCTCTTGTGGACGTTCCTGCTTTTGTGTGGGGAAGGGGGAGTTATTTTGATGGTTGAGGACTGAGCTGTGTCCAAGGGCTTGAGTCTGTAGGCAGAACAGGCGGATCCATTTGATGTGTCGGGCTTTCCGGTTGAACGGACTGAATTGCTCAGGTTACCTGGGAACCTGCAGGGCTGAGCGGAGGATTCGCTGGGCTCCCGGGGACTGGCAGGCAGGAGCAGCACTGGGGAATGTGAAGGGTGTTTGGAATGTCCCATGTAAGCTACCTCCCCAAGAAGCAGTATATCCCTTTTTCTTGATGCCTCTGCATTAATGTCGCTCCCTTTGCTTGCTTGTGATTCTTCCTACTTGAGTTTCTTCTTCTAACTCACCGATCCTCTCCCCATTTCTGTTTCAAAGTCCTGGGAGAGAATCGAAACAACGTAGTCCTGCCATCCTCATCTGAGGGGAGGTGAATGCAGTGGCCAGCAGGCCAGACCCATGGCCACTGAAGACAGGCAGCGCTCGGTCAGCTGCCAGGTCAGCCCTTGATAGGAAGAGGAGGGTGCCACACAGGGTCTGGACATAGCTACCTGTGACTGAGGAATTTCCTGAGGCCACTCCTCTGGTGACTGTGGTCATGATTCCCTGTGAACGTAGCTTCCTGAGAGTGAGGCGTGGGCACCCTGAGGTTTCACCTGCCTGAGAGGAGGTTTGAATGATTGGGATGAGTGTTTGACCTACATGGTCATCACTGAGGATTTCTTATTGGGATTTCTTTCAGCATCTACTTGGACAAAGAATTAATTTTACAGTTTTATTCAAGCATCTTAAAGGTTGTCTAATTCCTTAACATCAGGAGAGGAAAAGTTTGCCCAGACTTGCCAAGTATCTCAGACATGGCGCTTACAGCTCGTATGGTTTCTTCCCTGAAGTGATTGTGAGGAGCTTGAGGGTTGAGCTTATTATTTTCATCTCTTTCTTCAGCACTTACTGCAGCATCTGACACTTGGGAACTTTCCAGTAAATTACATGATAAGACAGTGGGCTTGCTCATGGAAGAGGTAATAGGTAACTCTGAAAATTTGGACATCAACGAAGGACAAATGCTACAAAACATTTATTTTATCTCAAGTCAGACTATAAGGAGTCCTTATTTTAGAGTTTAGGTCTGCATCTTAATATTTATTAGGTTACTTTTTGAGAGTATTTTTATTAAAAATTTCTGAGCCTCAATTATGAAAACAAAGGGAGGAAAAATTGCAATTGTAAGTAAGACAGAGATGAATCTCCTTAGTATATAGAGTCTCTTTCAAACAAGTAAATAAGAAAAGAACATTCAGTTGGAGCTTTTTTTTTTTTTGCCCACCTTAACACATAATTCATGTTTTAAAAAAGAAACTTACGAAACGTTCAGACTCATTGGAGAAATTGTGTGAGCACCCCATTTTGCCTATCAAATTGTCAAGGATTAAAACCTGATAGTCACTCATAGGGTTAAGGGAAGCAGGTATTCATACCTCTTATGTGGGAGTATAAGTGATATATAATCTTCTGGGAGGATAATTTGGCAACAAATATTTTTATGACTCAGCACATTCCTCCCCAAGAATGTTTGCCGCATTTACGAAAGTGAGAAAATATAAGCAAACCTGCCTGGCTAGGAATAAGTGACTGTTTAATTAAATGATATAAGCAAATGATAGATATTTGGTCATTAACAACAAGTTTGTGAAGTCTAACTTTGTGTAACTGAAATACAGTCATACAGAATCATATCAATAGTATATGGTATATTTAGAAAAATGTATATTTTCCTTAATGTTAATTATATGTATTACTGGATCACAAATTACACTTCTTGATAATTTTCAAAATTTCTTGTTTTTATAATAGGGCAATATCATTTCCATAATCAGGAAAGTTATTTGGTAATACATAGCACAGTCTATGGAAATGAGAGCAATCTTAGTTACTTAATAGATGACACATCACTATAACATATTGATGATGACTTTTCTTTAAAGGTCCTTCCCCAGCGGTTAAACAAGGAAAAGTAGTTTAATAAAAAGCACTTAAGGTTCACATAGAGTGTTTAGTAGGTTACTGAAACGGAAACAAGTAGAGGCAGCATGGAATCGTAGACGGAACACGCATTTCTCCTTTAGATGATCCTGGGTTGCGATCATGGCTATAGCTGTGGGACCTTCGGTGCTGGACCTACAAATTCCCCACCTGTGAAATGGATCTATTAACCATCTCCATCCTCATAGGACTCTTGTGGGGTGCAGTTCCTGTGTGGGGGGCCCTTAACACAGAGTGTGACTCAGTGAACAGGTGGCTCTTCTTAGGAGGAGCAACCTCTCAAGAGAGGCATAGCATTTCCTTTAAGAGAACCAGACTTGAAAGCCATTAATTAAGTGATTACTCACTGTACAAAAAATGACAGTTGGGATGGTGTGTTCATTTTCTCTTACCTAAACTTAAGAGCTTAAAGCGCACACGTTTATCAGCTGATTGTTTCTGTGGGTAAGAAGGCTGGCCGTGGCGCACCTGAATCCTCTGCTGGAGGGTCCCACCAACACGGTGGCTGGGGCTGGGTTCTCATCCGGAAGCTCAGCTAGAGAAGCAGCTCCTTCCTTATTTGTGTGGTTGTCGGCAGCATTGCGTATGGGTTGTAGGATTCATAGCAGCTTGCTTCTTCAGAGCCAGCAAGTGGGGAGAGGAGTAAAGACAAGCACAGAGGCTCGTGATAGCGAGGCAGAGTCTTACATAACGCAGTGTAATCGTGGGGATGCCATTATGTCACCTTTCCCATATTCTGTTGGTTAGAAGTAAGTCACAGGTGCTGCTTGCCCTCAAGAGAAGGTGATGACGCAAACTTGTGAATACCCTGAAGGGGGATCGTGTGGAGGGGTTGCTTTGCTGCAGATGATATTCACATGTGTTCCAAACACCAAAGGGAATGGGCTGTTTTAGAAAGCGATTTGGTAGAGGAAGATATTGGCTTACATCTTAATAACATTGATTGGGAAGCAATGTTCCTTGAAAAACCTGGTTCTCCTCCAACCCAGGGAGCTTTTCCGGATCTCAAGGCTCATTACTTTATAATTATGGGTAATAGAAACATTACTTCAAAGGTGACTTTTCTTTTCTAAAGTGTAGAACTTTATTCTTTTGTTATTTCTGCACTCTTTATAGTAAGTACTCGTTTCAGTGAAAATAAACTTTGCTTTGTCTCACCCAGAGTCATCGTTAAGCTTATAAACTTTCATTTGTCTTCTAGATTGAAAACAAGCTATTTGTTTTGCTTTTCACTTGGCATTCTCAAATGAGAAGTGAGGCATCTTGTGTTCTCTGCTGGGCCCCGCCTCCTTGCACTGGCTCAAGTTATGATTAGTCAACTCTCCTCTGTATGGGAAGATGTTGATGAAGAATGCTAAGAATTTCATGGGTTTCATAAAAGCCCAAATGAGATTGCTCTTTGAGATGAACACACCAAAATACGAACGTAATGTTTTGGAGGTTTATTTGTAATCCACGAGATGCGGCTGAGGGATGGGTCACACCCATAACCAAGCCAGTGGAGGCCCTGATGAATATCGGAACTTTTTTCCTGCCGTGAACGGATGTACCAGCTGCCCCATTACAGCACTTCTAGTGGCTGTAGGATGGACTCTTGGTGATGAGACTCTGGAATGTTTTAGAACATCTGCTTGTCATAGCCTCAGTGTGCGGCTGCCTGGCCACACTTAGCAAGGCATTCTCATTCACGTACCACCTTACAGAGTAGAACTCCTGTGTGAGGAGAACCCAAACCTCCCACCTCTCACACCGAAGAGACTGTGTAGTCCTCGCTGTAGACATTCTGATAATGTCTGGCATCTGTATTAGAATTCAGAACAGAGATATGCTCCGCATTCTCTTGGGCCAACTCTTTGCCAGATTAGATAACATTGGATTAGAGAACAAGTATCTACACATTTCCATTGTTCTTAATGCCACACGTGTGCCCAGTGCCTAACTTTTCAGAATGTTTTCATATCTTTTCTTGATTGAATAAACACATCCACACTGTGGACATGAGTCAGATGGTATTGTCTCCATGTGATAGATGAGGAAACTAAGGCTCAAAGGCTTGACTTTCCAGGACCGTGTCACACAGAGACAGAAATAGAGCCAAGGCCACCTCGTTGCAAACCCCGGATACCTTTTCTGAATAAATTGTGGTGAAGGGCAGGAAGTCCATTTGAATCCTACCTCTTCTGCATCCCAGCTCGGTGACCTTGGGCTTCAAAGTCTCGGTTTTCTTATGTGTGATGTGGAGAGACTGGGGTTATTAGGGCAAAAGGACAGTTTAAGTGCAGTCTCTAAATCCGGTGAGCAATCAGTACGTGGCAGCCATCGATAGAATTTATTCTGCTCTTCTTCTCACAGCCGAGGTGTTGGTTGGCCTCCCTGGTGTATCTTCCTCAAGCCCACAGGATCTGGGTATCTAAAATTCTAGGCCTATAATCCACAGGCAGTGAAAGAGAGAATGCTGTTGCCTCCCTAAAGGTTATTACAACTGGGAGTGGCTTGATCTCTGGGGACCAAGATCATCCCCCCCCCAGAGGAGAGTTGCTGTGATGTGGGATGAGATCCTGTGAAGGCGAGAGGGTGAGCAGAGCATAGTAGAAAAAGTGGAAGGTGGCTTTTGGGCAAACCTTTGGATTTGCTGTCCAGATAGATTAGCAATCCATTTAAAGAAAGATGGAGTAGGGGGATATGATCGGTTTTAGTTAGTGTGGCATCCAAAAAAAAAGAAAGGGAATTCTGACCACCTGGCAGGGATTTATTTCAATTCTGATTTGTCACTAGTGCAGATACACAATCATGACTGCATTAACACAAGAAGCCGTCTCTTCTTACCCACTCTCAAAATCCATCTCCTGCACCAACAACGCGTGTCCTGCTGTGTTGAAGTCTGTGTCTCTCATGTGTATGGCAAGGAAGGTGGCCTCCGGAATGCAAGCATCTGGGCCCTCGGTCCTGCCCGCTGTCTTTGAATCACAGAGAAGCTATACCCCTTGACTTCTGAGTGGATGTCTTTTGAACCACATTAGAAGCATTGTTGCCCCGTATCTGGATCTTCCGGTACCCATTCAAAAATAAAGCAACTCCTTTATGAGGAGAGATCCCTCTGCTTTCCTGCATGAGATCTGAGACATGGCGTGGAAAATGGAATTCTCTGAGTTCTTTTAAATGTGAATACCATAGCACGTTATCTGTGCAGGGTTTTTTTTTTTTAAAGCGTGGCATCATGCACGCACATGTGCCCACCTGCATTTGATGAAAGGCTACGATTTCCAGGTAAGACAGTATCATCCAAAAAGCTAATCTGTGCTGTAACCCAACTTAAGTCTTGGGCAAGTTGCTTAAACTTTCCAAGTTACCTATAAAATGGGAATAAGAAGAGCTGCCTCCTAGAACTGTTACTGAGAAGATAAGCTCTCAGTAAGAACTCAAGTGTTAATGTACGTTTTTCTTGTTTGTTTGTTTGTTTTCGTACCTAGAAGCTCTTGTTTTACTTTCTTCTGTTGCTTGCCCCTGCTTGCTGAGTGTGGACATCTATCCTAAATAAAGGTGAGTGTGGATGCTGGTTAGCAGCGCTGCATTCGCTCACGGGGGAGGTAGTGGTCAGAGAAAGGGAGTGTCTTCTTGGCGCCGCTGGAATGCGCCTGTAGTCCAGGGCTTGGCGGGGTAGCATTGTCATAACAATTCCTTTTTCTTAATATAGGAGCTTGGAAAATACAGAAATGCATAAAAGTGATTTACAACCTTATCTTATAGAAGTAATAAGACGTCCTGGTGTCTTTGCTCCCTGTGGTTTTTTAACTTCAGACATTTTTGCACGTGAGACGTGTCATGCCTACAAAGGTACATACAGCGTATGCCCCGCTTAAGGAATACTACCTATGTGGGTATCCATTCCCCGATCGAAGAACTAGAACATCGCCTGTTCCTATAAACCTGTGCACCTGGCTCTTCATTTATTTCGTTTTTTTAAATCAAGGAAGTTCGATTCATATAGTTTCATATTGTGTTCTTCTGCCTGCTTTATCATATGCGATTACCTATAATGTCATCATTTCAGGTTTTTGTCTTTAGGGCTTAAAGCAATGCTAGATCATGGACTGGCCTTATCCTAATGATAATTGCTGCTGGTACCTAATACAGGCTGGGTACTCTTTCTAAATATTTAATTTTACCGCACCCTATGAGGGCCAGTAGTTCCTCATCTAACTCGTGGGAAGAGGGAGCTTCAGAATGTTTAAGCTGCCAAGGTGATGTGATAAGCAACAGATCTGAGATTGGAGCCCAAGGCTGTCTGATTCCAAATTCCTTGTCATTTCTACCCCCACCAAGCTGCCTTATGGACAATATATTGGACGTGTCACGCACATTGAAGGAATTGGCCATTAAATGTAGTATTTCTGCCTAATTCTAAGCAAGAAGAATAACACACATGACGAGGCTCTAGTTTTTAGATGGTGCTTGTGCCAGAGAAATCCAAATGGAGGGAAACTTAAACAAGAAATGTGGGTTTAAAAAAAGAATCGTTTCTTGATCATCTGAATGGTATTACATGTAAAAGGTCTGCTTTTATTTGGCGGCCCCATCGTGTTGGGTTGTCTGGTCGTCCCGCACTCCCACCCCACCCCATGTTGTGGTGAAGTGAAGTCTGGGCTTTTATGCTCTAAGTAGCCCTCCCGCTGTGTTTTCTACATCTGTGCATCTGTAATTACGGGCGCAACCTGGGGGAACAGCTCCACTCTTTGCTTTGCCCAGGGAGACACTGCCTTGTTGAGTCTCAAAGACTGAAATGGTTGCTATGGTTGCCGCAGAGCAACAATGTTGAGCTCAGTGGGACTTGAAAGTCACGCCGCTGCGTGTGGAAGGGCGGAGACTCAGTCTGGCACGGTTACAGTTGCTCATTATATTCTGTAGGTGTTGTCACTGTGGCCTCCTCAGTCTACTCCGTGATGTGTTCAGAAATAGAAGGCGAAGAAGAGGCTGTGTTCGTTTAGGTAGAACAGCCTGTGTCCTGGAAATAACGTGACGTTCTCGCACGTTGTGCCGTAGCTGTTGTCAAAGTTAGTGAGGCCACGGGGTTCCACGGACGGGAGTGTTCGTTCAGACACGCCTCACCTCGAGCTTCACTGCAGCAGCTCGAGGTATGGTAATCCACTGGCTGAGACCAGGGAGCTGCAGAGCGCTGCTAGGATGGTTCTCCAATAGCCATTAAATGCCGACAGCCACCACCACTTGCTGAGGACAATAAAAGCCGTGGAGGAAAGTAGTCGCCATTAAACAAACATATTGATAGGTTTGAATTCTTACTCTCTGGACGTCCAACCTAAATAATGCTGTAAGCAGTTTGAGTTCATGCTTGAATTAAAATAGGTTTTTCGAAACTTAGTGGGAATAATGCATCATAAACAATTTAATGGGAAGGCCTCTGGTGGCTCAGTGGGTTAAGCGTCTGCCTTTGGCTCAGGTCATGATCCTGGGGTCCTGGGATGGAGCCTGGTGTCGGGCTCTCTGCTCAGTGGGGAGTCTGCTTCTCCCTCTCCCTCTGCCCCTCCCCCTGCTCATGCGCTCTCTCTGTCTCTCAAATGAGTAAAATCTTGTCTAAAAAGAGTTTGGTGTATCTTGGCTTAATGTCTGAAATGTGAAATCTAAAAACTTGGAGAATTTCAGAACGTTCTCTTACGAGTGGTACCTAAATATAACAAACCTAATGAAGCTCAGACTGACTTTTTAATTTTTTATTCTATAAAATACTTTATTTTCTTGGGGTGCCTGGGTGGCTCAGTCAGTTGTGTCTGTTGGTACTGGCTCAGGTCATGATCTCAAGGTCGTGAGATGGAGCCCTGTGTCGGGCTCCATGCTAGGTGTGGAGCCTGCATAAGATTCTCTCTCTCCTTCTGCCCCTCCCCCCAACCCCACTTGCACACTCTAACTCTGTCTCTCAAAAAAAAAAGTTATTCTTAAATTTTTAATTTTATTGTGCTACAGAATGACATTGCCCCTCCCCCCCCGAATGACTTTTGATGCCATGCTTTCCTATCTTGGTGTAGAGTCTTAGTAAGCAAGTCTCACAGGTTGCTTTTCTTTCACGCTAGACTGGTGATGGGGGGCAGGTATTCTGTTGGTTCATGCTATTTGGACAGGTCTACCTAGAATTTGACATCTCACAAAACTTGATCTCATTGATGGATTCTTTTCAAATGCCTCGCTAAAGCTGCTGAATCCCTGAACCATCAGAGCTGGCAGCATCTTTGGCAGTGGCTTTGACTTTCAGACAGTGGCTTTGACTTTCAGACAGTTGTGTGACAGGCACACTCTCCTGTCAGCACACAACTGACATCCTAAAACGATGTCAGGATATGTTTAGGTATCAGGCCCACTAGTGCATTCCTCCCACCCAGTCCCCCGACCCTTGGATTTCATCAGCCTTCTGCCACTGACTTGTGGCAACTCTTATCCTGGTGCTGGGGAGGCAGGCAAAATCTTAGGGTCACTAGCTTCAAAGTGAGCAAGGGCAAGGGCACTTGTTACTGTGTTTCTCCACTGCTCAGGTTCCCTACTCGTAGGTCTTCTTTGCCTTCCTGATTTTTGTTATTGCTGCTGTTCCACTGCTCCTCTCCCCATCGCCCCCGCCATGTGTGTGCTACTCTGTCTAATCAACATTTAAATGTTAAAGTTCATCAAGACTCAGTCCTGGGCTCCCTTCTCTCCTTAATCTATACTTTCTCTTTGTAATGCAGGTGGATGAAAATGAGATTTCTTCTTTGGGAGATGACTCGTGTCTGTCTCTAGGCCAGGCCACTTGTCTGAGCCCCGGATCTGGCTGTTGTTGCAAACTCAACATCCTCTGCTTCTGTGTGCTATTTCAAACAAGCATTCAGATCCAAACTCATGACTTTCTAATGCCCCACCACCACCGTAATCCTTCCCCCAGCGACAAATGTGCTTTCCTCCATGTCCTCTTGCCCTGAAAACACTCAACTCCACAGCCCAGGGGTCTACACCACCAACTCTCCCTCATTCTCTGTGCTCAGTAGTGCCCACATTCTATCAGTCCCGTCTCTTCAATCTCTGCCCTTCATTGGGCTCCATCTAGTGACCTGGTCCTTGCCGCCCTCACTCATCTCCAGCACCACCCCCACTAGCCATACTGCTCCTCAGCTGGCCCTCAGATGGACCTTCCCTCCTTAGGGCCCTCACACAAGTGCTCTCTTCCTGCCTGCTGCACACCGTTGTTATTGGTTTCATGTTAAGGGCTGTGTCCTAAGAGGAACCTTCCCTTGATGCTTAGAGGAGTTCATTCTTCGTGGTATAAGCTCTTAGGCCCTATGTGGCTCTCTCAGAAGAGGTTTAGTCCCATAAGAATAAGAACTGTGCCCTTGCTCTCAGCATAGGCTTGGTGCCCAGAATGGGGCCTGGCACTAGGTAAACACTTGGCAAATACTTGTTGAAGGAAGGAAGGAAGGAAGGAAGGAAGGAAGGAAGGAAGGAAGGAAGGAAGGAAGGAAGCCAGACTCAGTATCTAGCAGTTTACATACATTATCCCATTTGAGCTTCAAAGTCCTGTTCAGATTTCTTAAACAGCTTGTCAAGGCCCTCTGGAAGCAACAAAACACAGCAGGGAGTCACCCCAGGGCCAGGGAGTTACCTAAGTCTAGGCTCTTCCTGCTCCCATCACCTGCTCCCTCAAGGAAGAAAGAGTTGCTGCTGTTAGATTTAATTAATAAGTTAGTGATGATAAAAGGAGACAGGAGCAGGGATTCTTCTCATAAGGCGAATTGAGGGAGAGTTCAAAGAGACTTGAATTTTACAGGTGCTAATTTCCTTAGTTTCTTTAAAAAAAAATCCTCTACATCATCAACTTGGGGAACTGTAGAACTGGATCAGCAGATGTTCCTCTAAGTGATGTTCCAAGGCACCTTCCACTGCTTTCTGAGATGTCTGTCCTTCAGAGCCACACGGCTCTATTCCTGATCTCCAAGCTTGTAGCTTTCAAACCACTGTCAGCCTCTATTCTCCGCCATTGTAGTTCTTGTCTTCTGAGACCTTATTTATCCCCTGAAGAAATATCTGTCAACCCACCGGGTTGGGACCCACCTTTATTCCTGACACTTGTAAACATTTCCCCACCAGTGTCCCTCTCCTCAGCAACCACCACACTTTTAACAGCAACTGTCATTAGTTATGTAATCAGGTCTTGACTACACAAATGGGCAAAGCCTTATTATTTAAACATTGAGCACTTTATGTATGCCAGGCACTGTACTAGGCTTGGAAGTTTAGAAATAGACACATTCAGTGTTCTGTAGTCTGTTTGTACTACCAGCAACCAGGCAGGAATGGGCAGATAACTAGTGTAAAACCAGGAAGTACTTAGAATCCACCAACACTGTACTGGTTTTAGCTCCCGGACACCTCTGAGGCCTCCATCCATTCCTGGTTCAAACATGGTACAGAATGTAACCTAAGAGACCTCATATTTGGGCAGGAAGAAGAACAAGTTTATTTTCCTTATCAATTTCTCACTCTCCTCTCCCTATACCCCCTTTATCTAAGTACAGTTAGTTCACTGCTAATAAGTGTCTTGTTCCCAACATATGAAAGTTTCTAGCACTTAGTGGGCGATTTGTAAATGTTACTGTCTTTCCCCAGGAAGCAGTGACATGTATTTATCTCACACTTGAAGTTAATGAAAAAATATTAACCATTGAGCACACATCTATCTGCCCTATTGAGATTTGACCCAAGAGTTAAGCCCGCGGTCCTGTGTACAATAGACAAAAGCAATGATCTTCAGAGTGGAAAGTGGGAAAAAATATATTAGGACATCTATTTTTTAGCTGTTGCCTCTTAAAATTTTATTTTTTGTTGTAGACAAAATGTAGATAATATTTTGGACCTAATAATTATAGCAAGAAAGAAGCATACAAAGTTAATACATAAAAGTCGATCACTATCAATGAACCAGGTGGAATTTGAAATTAAAAACACAACACCATAGGGACGCCTGCCTGGGTGGCTCAGTCGATTAAGCATCTGCCTTCAGCTCAGGTCATGATCCCAGGATCCTGGAATCGAGCCCCACATCGGGCCCCTTGCTCAGCCAGGAACCTGCTTGGGCGCATGAGCTCTCTCTCACACACAAATAAATAAAATCTTTTGAAAAAAAGCACAACACCATTGACATGAGCATCTCCCCAAATGAAATACTTAAGTATAAATCTAAGCATATATACAAGAGCTATATGAGGAAAACTACCAAACTCTGATAAGCAAATTTAAAGAAGAACAAATTGAACAGAGATACTTCCTGTTAATGGATAGGAAGACTTAATATTGCCAAGATGTCAACTCTTCCCTACTTAATCTATAGATTCAGTGCAATTCTAGGCCAAACCACAGAAGTTGTTTCGTGGATATTGACAACCTAATTCTAAAGTTAACACAGAGAAGCAAAAGACCCAGAATAGCCAACACAATATTCAAGGAGAATAATTGGAAGACTGATAGTACCTGACTTCAAACTTACTATAAAGCTATAGTGATCAAGACAGCGTGGTCATGGTGAAAGAGTAGACAGTACATCAATGGAAAGGAACAGAGCGCCCAGAAATAGACCCACCTAAGGACAGTTAACTGATCTTTGGCAAAAGAGCAAAGCAATACAATAGAACCAAGATGGTCTTTTTAACAAGGAAAGTAAAAAGATCACTGGTTGCCAAGGGTTAGAACAGGGAAGGAGAGATGAATAGATAGAGGATTTTTAGGGAGGTGAAAATACTGGGTATGATACTATAGTGATAGATGAATGTCGCTATACATCTGTCCAAACACATGGAAGGTACAGCACCAAGAGTGAACCCTAGGGCAAACTGTAGACTTGGGGTGATAATGATGGGTCAACACCGAGTCATTGGCTGTAACAAATGTACAGTTCCGGTAGGGGAATGTTGGGAACGGGAGAGGTTGTACATGTGTGGGGGCAGGGGATATACGAGGAACCTCTGCATCTTCTCAATTTGGCTGTGAATCTAAAATTAAAAACTACTCTCAAAGCTATCTTTTAAAATGGAGACAATGTTAGTTTAAAGCACCAATAGCAAACATTCACTTTCCTCTTTCTGTGTCAGCCACTGTTGTGAGTTCTTTACATACCTTAGTTGATGCTCATAAAAGCCTTAGGAAGTGCGGTTTTTATCCCCATTTCACAGATATGGAAACAGGCAGACTGAGGTTTAGTAACTTGCTAATAACGAAGCTGTGAAGCCGGAGGCTGGCCAAGCCAGGGAGCCTGGCGCCACAGCTCTGCTCTTCAGCATTCTGCTAAGCTGTAGTACGTGCATGGAATCTGCAAATAAGCGTACATGTGCTCAGAGTACTTGTACTAGTAGGAATATATGATTAAGAAAGTTGGAGTCCAGGGGCTCCTGGGTGGCACAGCAGTTAAGCGTCTGCCTTCGGCTTAGGGCGTGATCCCAGTGTTAATGGGATCGAGCCCCACATCAGGCTCCTCCGCTGGAAGCCTGCTTCTTCCTCTCCCACTCGCCCTGCTTGTGTTCCCTATCTGGCTGGCTGTCTCTCTGTCAAATAAATAAAATCTTTAAAAAAAAAAAAAAAAAAAAAAGAAAGTTGGAGTCCATTGTTTGAGAAGTACTGATGCAGAATCAGTACTTGGTTCACTGTTAGTGGTACGATCATCATACTGTAGGGATGAGGTTTGCCTGTAAGAGGGACTGGGGGAAGGGTAGATTCTTCCTTTTTAGAGTAAGGGTCCTGGGGCGCCTGGGTGGCACAGCGGTTAAGCGTCTGCCTTCGGCTCAGGGCGTGATCCCGGCGTACCGGGATCGAGCCCCACATCAGGCTCCTCCGCTGGGAGCCTGCTTCTTCCTCTCCCACTCCCCCTGCTTGTGTTCCCTCTCTCGCTGGCTGTCTCTATCTCTGTCAAATAAATAAATAAAATCTTTAAAAAAAAAAAATAGAGTAAGGGTCCTACTGGTTATTGGGGAGGAATATCCTTAGGTAAGGAGGGTGAGGAGGAAAATGAAGGAAAAATCAGGTTAGATTGTATGTGTGAGTTACTGTCAAAATAAAACTTGGGTGTGTCTTTTTTTGAGAAATCACATAAAGGTCCAAAGTGAACTGGAAAAGGAATGAAGGAAGAAGGGCAAAGAACATGAGGGCAGGGCCCTGCTTAGCACCAGTTTGTGCTACGCTGGAAGCAGGGCAGGAGTTGAAGAAAGGAAGGCCTTCGTGATACGGTGATACAAGGGTGGTTTTCCGAGCCCCTCCAAAAGCTGAAGACCAACTCCTCGAACTGAATAAAGATCAACTGAGATGCATACAAATTCATAAGAAAAAACGAAACACTTAAAAGATATGCGGCCAAAGAACAGGCCAACTCACAGAAAAGTAAAACGACTAAACTTCTGCAACATGCTCAATTCTACAAAATGACGTAAAGCCACTGAGATGTGTTTTGTTTTTACCTGTTAATTTAATAAAACAAAGCAAGAACACACCCCATGGATAAAGCTCCCATCTGCGCCCTCTGTCTTAGGTATCCTTATCCGACTGCTCTTGTGTGGAATGCTTTCGGTAAACAGATTGACGATGGGTGCATGCGTGTATCCTGACCTGTTTTTAAAATATATGTAATATATATACACATCTATAAAACTAATGTTTCTCTTTAAATTCTGTCTGAGAAAGCAATCTCAGATACAGTAAAAGCCACATGGCTGTCCTAGCATCACTGATGACATATCATATATTTTTAGATCTATTTATTTTAGAGAAAGGGAGTGTGTGCCGTTGGGGGGAGGGGCAGAGGGAGAGAATCTTCAGGCAGCCTCCCCGCTGAGCGCAGAGCCCGATGTGAGGCTCCGTCTCATGACGCATGAGATCATGACCTCAGCCAAAACCAAGAATCTGATGCGTAACCGACTGAGCCACCCAGGCGCCCCTGTTATCATATTTAATCTAGCAAGTCACTGGAGGCATTAGGTAGACATTACAAAAAATGGTTAGAAAGACTGTATAATAGCAGAAAATGTTTGATTATAATGTTGAGAAAAGCAAGACACAATTGTACTTATAGACTACCTCTATTATAGTATTTGTCACCTTGTGCTGAAATTACTTGTCCTTACTTGACCGTCTTTATGTCTAGACTTGGGAGTGCCAAGGGCAGAGATGGGCTAATTTATACTACAGTGCATGATAAATGTATCCACAGTGCTTTGCCTATGACAGACAATGCTGAATGAGTAGTAAACTTCGTTCCCACCAGACAATTCCCAAGAGCTGTTTTTCATATTTTTAAAATTATGACAAATGGTATTTAGAGAGTTTCTTTTTTACATTGTATACATTTAAAGTATTTTCTTAGGTTTCTTGATTGAATGTTAAATGAAAGCACTGATAAAAATTCTCCAGTGTACTATTGGTAACTACAATAAAGCATCTACCTTAAATGAATGTGTAGAAATGATTGGTATATGGTCCTCTTACAGAAATCATTAGGGCAAGACCATAATACATTTCAGATAATCTGCTTTGGAGCTGGGTTCTTCTAATTCTTATTCTCATTGTCAGAGTTAGAAAAACAAACTATTTGAGGACAGATTTTGGTAGAAATTGACCATTAACCGAAAGATAAAATATGCTACTAGAGCAAAGGGTTCTCCAGCCTTATCCCAAAAGAATTACTGGGCTATCCAGGCACAGATGGTGTAAGACTCAAAGTGGGGATCTCGTACTTTGTACAGGGCTTTTGTAACATTGGAGGGGAACCTTTTAAAACCCGCAGGCAACCCTGGCCTTGGCGTGTCACGGATCCCTCCTCCATGTCAAATTGATGCATGCTTATCTTTCTGCTTTAGTACCTAACTTTGTATTCCATGAAATCAGAACCTTGCAATTGCCTCCTTTATTGGTGACCTTTAAGAGAGAACTTGGGCTGCTTGGGGTCATTCTGTAAAGAAACCACAGTCTAAGGTGTAATATCATCTGTTGCAGTAGGAAAAAAGCTAGTTAGAACTACAGTGAGACCGGAGAGCTTCTCGGATGCTATCGCCTGAACTGAGGATGTGGATTTTTACTGGTATTTAGACTCACAAAGAAGCTATAAGTCACAATTTTTATTAAAAAAAAAAAAAAGCTCCTTCTAACTATTACAGTGTTTTGCCCCTAACAGCTATTTACTACATATATGAGTTTTATAGAATGTTGCCTTTGGATTCTCATAGCCTCGGCTAATTTTAATGTTCCTTCATTGGTAGAAAATTAACAGACCATGAAAAAAAATTAATCATTACTATTTATTGAGTGCTTCATCTGTGCCAGGCACTGTGTTTTAGGTACATAATCTCAGTCCTTATAGCACTCCTTGGAGGGGCTTGGTATTGTTCCTGAAATGCATTTTTAAAAACCCCTGAGTTTTCAGAGATTAGCTTGCTCAAGGTCAAAGCACCAAGAGGAAGTTCTGGGCTTGACAAAGGTCTGTCTGCCGTCAAAGCACCACTCTTAATAAGGCTGATGGTCTGGAACTGTGGTAAATTTTAGTATATTAAAACAACTAAATTGGTTTGTGGTTATGTTTCATGTGGGAATTCTAGGAATTCCTTATAAAATATATTGGTGATACTGAAGTTCAGTAACTTCCCATCTTCCAAATAAGCCACAGAAATACTGATCTGACCTAGTAGTAGAGTTAGGGGAAGCTTTTGAGCCAGCTGGCATCTAAAAAAACTATGTATTCCAACTATAAGACGTTCTGGGGAAGGCAAAACTATGGAGACTGTGAAAAGATCAGTGGTTGGCAGGGGCTTAGGAGGAGGGAGGGAGGAATGAATGGTTGGAAGACAAGATTGTTAGGGCAGTGGGTACAGTACTGTTAATAGTGGATATGCCATTATGCATTTGTCAAAACCCATGTGTTAGAATGTGTGATATCAAGAGTGAGCCCTAATGTAAACTATGAACTTCAGTTAATAATAATGTCTCAATATTTATCAGTTGAAACAAATGTACCACCCTAATGCAAGATGTTAATAATAGCAGAAACTGGGAGGTGGGGGTGGCAGGCATATCTGTCCTTTTCCCTTGGTTTTTTGTAAATCTAAAATTGCTCCAAAAAAAAATATATATATATATATATATATTTTAATCTCAAGTCATTCCCTCTCATTTCAGTATTTCCTTCATTTTAAAATTACTGACCTTGGGTCCTAAAACATCGGTTATATTCAAGATCCCATTGTCCTTCCTCCCATTCCTGGTCTTTTGCTAGGTCTGCGGATGAGCTTTTTCACATACGCTTTCTCTGTCTTTCCGGCTGCCAGTATGCAGTATTGATCTACCCACTCTCAGCCTGTCCTGCATGCTGACGTCGGATTCCTCTTCCTGAAATGTAGCCCTGATTGTCTCCCTCCCTTGGCCGAAAACCTTAGTTTCCTCTCCCAACTCAAAATTTCTCTATCAGCAACAGGCGGCCTTTACTCTTTGAAATCTTGTTAGAAGCAATTGTTTCTTGAAATCCGAAGTGATCTCTATCAGTACACTGTTTATAACTTTTTGTTGACATTGACTCTCATGGTCTTACATTAACATTATGTTGTAACTGCTTTTCTCTCCCTATCCAGTTGGACAATGTTATTTGGTGGTAGGGACTGTATTTTCCCTCTACCATTGTTCTTGAATCACTGTAGTGCTTTGAATACAGAGGCCCTAGAAGGTTGCATTCGGCTCAATTCAGTGTGTCTATGTTCCCAGTCTCCTTAGAGCTCTGCTTTAGGTGAAATGGAAGAGAAACCCATTGCCCACATGACAGGCAGTGTAATACACAGAATAGTGGCTGAGATGTCTCATGTTACAGTGTTGTAATTTATTGGTATTTGATCACTGGCACATTTATGTGCGGTTTGTAGCCACTACTTTGCCCTATTGTGTTTTGAATTAAGAGTTTAGATTAACGGGGCACCTGCGTGGCTCATTAGGTTAAGCATCTGGCTCTTGATTTTGCCTCAGGTCATGCTCTCGGGGTCCTGAGATCGAGCCCTGTGTCAGGCTCCACGCATGGAGTCTGCTTCTCTCTCCCTCTGCCCCTCGCCCCACTCGTGCGCGCTCTCTCTCTTCCTAAAATAAATAAATCAATCTAAAAAAAAAAAAGTAGTTTAGATTAGCATTAACAGCTTTAACCAGTACATTTTGAACTAAACATCTATCCACGTGTCTTTCCGGAAGAAATTCTTGTTGCGTAATAAATGGGTGCTTTCGCTATCTTTCCTATCAGAAGATTGAAAATGATATTTAAAAGATGCTGTTGCTTTGAAAACTTTACATTCTTTGAGGATTCTTGTGACTGTTTGTCAAGTAATTCTTAAATTCTTTTTTTTACCTTTTGTGGCTTAATTCCAGTAAAAGATTTTCAATGGAGTAAAAGGAGTTGTATCCATTTTCTAGGTCTTTTTCTTTATCCCAAGTAGAAGGTGGGATGAGATATAAATACTTAGTAGCTCAGTTATTGCCTCCAACATTTAAGAGTTCAGCTTGAAGAAAAATAATTGGAAAGAATAAAGAAGTATGCATCTATAGAACCAAATTTGTTTCTTATTTGCTTTTAAAACTGTTTAAGTGAAGCACGTTTCACCAAGATGAATTTCAGCTTGAGAGATGGCCAGATGTTAAATGGCAGGACTCCAAATACTGAATATGCTGTGCTTTTAGAAAAATAGTCTTTTTTTTTTTTTGGTTTTCTTTTGTTTCTTTAAAAATAAAGGTCAAGAGAGATATCAGCAGGAAAGTCAGAACAGAAGTGGATTTGGAGATAGAAATGTTCTCATTGAGGAATAAAGGGAGTAATCTTTTAAAAGGAGATGCAGTTTAATAATATGTAGGAAATGGGCTTAAGATTTCAGTTGACTGTAAACTCAAGTCAATAACACAATTTGGTGCCAAAAAAAAGTTACTAAAATATTAGGTTGTTTTAATCTGTTTCACTGTTTCGAGGAAAGGTAAGCATCCTATTAAGGCTTCAGGTGCTACATACATTTTAAAGTTTTGTATTTGTTTGACTTACAAAAATGATAAAGGTATGACAAAACTCAGTATTTGTCTCATCAAATTTGATGTCTCTCATCAAATTTCAAGCCTTTATTGGATTATAGTTGAATTAAAAGTTACTTCTTAATTCTCCAAGATGAGAGAAATAGTAATTGGTCAGAAAAGCCCAAAATATAATGAGAATTATAGAAGAGGTGTTGGGGGTGGGGAAAGGGAAAAGATGGGTGAAATGGAAAGTTGTCCAAAGCATTCTCAGTGCTTTAAAATGGAGCAGAAGGAAGCCTTAGAGGATGTCAAGTGACTGCTTGACATTTGTGAATTTGATCTTAGAACATTTACAAGTGAATTTCCTTTGCAAGTGGTCCGTAGGTGGTCACTTTTGGTTGTCTGGTAGCTTTCCCAAGAAGAGTTGCTGTCTTACTTGAAATTTTATTGCCAGTTCCAGAAAACATTGCATTTTAAAAATTGGTGAAGATGATTCCATTTGTAACTGCTTGTTTAAGCATAGACATACACACACAGAGAAGGCAAGATGGTGATCCCCTTCTCTGTAAATACGGTATTCCTAAGCAGTTGAAGATAGAGGGAACTGTTGGTAAGACAGCTAGTGAAGAAAGTGCAGCCAGATACCAAGTAATGGTGGTCGGGAATAATTTCAGTGGTCTGTTTAATCTACAAGGAGAATAAAATAACTTTGTTTTCCCCCTGAGGCAGGTTAATGCTTAAAGGATAAAGGAAATGCATTAGGGATTTCATATGCCCTTAGTCCAGAATATTTTTGACTTAATGTATCACTGGATGCCGCACAAATACGATTCATCCATGTGATATAATTTCAGGGAGATGAGTACACACTTACTCCTTTTGACCCTGCTCACTGTTACTCCAAATTTTGTTCCCTCTAACTGGAGTCAACTTCATAAGTAGAAGATACAACGTGCGTATGCAAGTAGCAGTAATGGATCTGTTGGGTTTTGCATTTCAACCTGTTCTATTTCTAGAATGATTGAAAATATTAGGTATATAGGAAAGAAAACTAAAGCAGAGGTTTTTCTTTGTTTTGTTTTTGTTTTTGTTTTTGTTTTTTTCCCTGGAGAAGTTGGGAATTAGAGAGCTGGGTAGCAACAAATAGAAGTTAGATCTAGCAGCACTGAATTATGTGATCACTGAATTGTTTCCTAAACTGGAACACGAGCTATTGTAAGGGTTGAGTGAAAACCTGCCTACAGCATCTAGTTTATAGTAGGAACTCACTGAAATGGCAGTGCTGCGTAAGTGGAAAAAAAGATATAAATAAGGAGAGTTTGGGATTTCAACTTTGACATACATTCACCTATGGTGGTTCTTCCCGCTGATATTTAGTAGTAATTGGACTAAGGTTATCTGCCCAAAGTCACCTTGAGTTTATCAGCTATCTTCTCAAAACTATTAATGGAGTCAGTGGAACCAAAGAAAAGTATCACTTAGAATATTTTCACTTGATGCTCAGTTTTTAGGGGAATAATGAAAGTTCTCAAAGAGATCTTTAAAATTTTACGTTTGAATTTAGTTCATCAAAAATGACATTTGGGTCTAGTGTTAATTTTAGCAAATTAAAATGATTGAATTTCAAGTTTTTGGTTTACATGTGTTTGAAACTTGTGAGTCAGGAAATTCCTGTCCGAAACTTAGCATTTTAAAACTAAGATCTACTCACACACCAGAAGACATAGGACAATAAGTTGACTATCCTCAGAAATTCATTTTTACTACATTTTAAAGTAACATTCACTAAATTTTACTTTTTTGGTGTAAAGTTCTACAAGTTTAAACAATTGTATGTATTCGTGTAACCAGAACCACAATAAGGCTACAGAACAGTTAAATCCCCCCAAATATCTCATTTGCACTGCTCCTTTGTAATCATACCTTCTCCCTACGCCTCACCCCTGGCAACCGCTCATCTCTAGTTTTGTTTTTTCCGGGAAGTCATATGAATGTAATCATAAAGTAGTAACCTTTGGATACCGGCTTCTTTTACTTAGCACACCGACCACATTTGAGATGCATCTGTGTTGTTGTAGCTAACAATATTTTATTCCTTTTTATGGCTATGACTAGTACTCCATTGGAGGCAGGTACCACAGTTTGTTTGAAGGACAGTTGGGATGTCTTGGGTTGTTGGTAATGGTGAATAGAGCTGCCATAAACATTCACATACAGAGTTTTGTATTAAGGTAGGTTTTTATTTTTCTGGCATTAGTATCTAGGAGTGGGATTGCTGGGTCATATGGAAAGTGCATGGTTAACTTAGTAAGTAACTGCCAAATAATTTTCTGGGAGGGCTGTGCCATTTTGCATTCCTCCCAGAAATGAAAAATCTAATTGTTCTGCATCTTCCTCATTACCGGATATTGTCACTTTTTTTGTGGTTTTCTTTCTTTTTTTTTTTTTTTTTTTTCTTTTTTTTTTTTTTTTTTTTTTTTGGCCATTCTAATTGGTGTGTTGTTATATATTGGTGTGGCTTATTATTTTACATTTTCCTAATGGCTGTTTTTGTCATATGGTTATTTAGTAAAGTTCTTGGCTCAAATATTGAGCCCATTTTAAAAGTAGACTTATGGTTGAATTGTGGAACTTCTTTATATGTTTTGATACCAGTTCTTTGTTGGACATATGATTACCTTTTTTTTTTTTTTTTTCCAGTCTGTACCTTGTCTTTTCACTCTCTTCAACAGGATCTTCAGCTGAGCCAATGTCTTCAATTTTGACGAAGTCCAATATATCATTTTTTTTCTTTTGTGGTTTATGCTTTTGGTGTCCTGTCTCAAAACTCTTAGCCCAAAATCAAGATCACAAAAAGTCTCTTCATGGTTTTCTAATAGTTTTATAGTTTTGTGTTTCACATTTAGGTCTGTGATACATTTTGAGTTAATTTTTGTATAAGATATCGAGTATAAGTTGGGTTTCATTTTTTTTGAGTTTGGGTTTCATTTCCTATTGTAACAGCATCATTTGTTGAAAAGACTATCCTTTTCCTGCTGAATTACTGTTGTACTTTGTGAAAACTCAGGTCGTCATATTTGTGTGCTTTTATTTGTGGACTCTATTCAGCTCTTTGATCTAGGGGTCTCTCCTTTTGTAAATACTACAGTAAGTCTTAAAACTAAGTAGCATGAGTTCCCTTGCTTTTTTTTCCCTAAAATTGTTTTAGTTATCTAAATCCCTGTACCTTTCCATTTAAAGTTTATTATTGGCTTGTCTCTACTTCAGAAATAAAAATCTGCTGGGATTTTTGTTGGAATTGTTTAAATCCATAGATCAATTTTAGGATTGACATCTTAACTTGATGAAATCCCCTAATTTATGAATGTTACTGGTCTCTCCATTTGTCTTGATCATCTTTGGGTTCTTTCATCACCATTTGTAGTTCTTTGTTTTTAAAAAGGGGGGATGAGGGGCAGAGGCAGAGGGAGAAGGAAAGAGAGAATACAGGGAGCCCGATGTGGGCCTCAATCCCAGGATCATGATCTCAGGATCAAGAGTCGGATGCTTAACCAACTGAGCCACCCAGGCGCCCCTCGTAGTTCACTATTTTTAAAGTAAAAGCATTCACTGATTTGGATGCTTTAGGATTTTTCACCTTTTTTTTAACAAAAAAAAAAATTTTTTTTAAACATCTGATTTCATCTTCCTGTACTGAAGCAGGAACACCAGGAAACTCAGGCGTTCTAGATTTTTATCTTATTTAGTGCTGGACCCAGGCCCCTAATAATAGAATGTCCCCCTTCAGTAGGTTGGTGACCATACAGACCAGTTTTATTTTTCAAACCAGCTTTTTATAAGCTACAACAGAGTAGAGAGTGTCCTGACATCACTATTTCCTATTTCTCTTCACTTAAAGTTACAGTTTCTGTCTTTGGGGGAAAGCAGGCAAAATCTAATTTGTAATGGACAGAACTAGTTGTCCACTTAAACAATAGAAAACTGAGTCATAAATTCTGTCTTCATAAAACTCCTCCATACTTTTGGAAAATGAGTCATTTTTAGGCAGCGTCTGCCATAGATAGATGCCAGAAAGTGATCTAACTTGGATAAGCTTGACGCTTTGTGTAAGTTTCTGGGGCCCTGTAGAAAAAGCATTAGGAACTAGAGATCACTGTATGCATGTCTGTGTGCCAGGGTTATCAGTCCATCAGCACAAGTCAGTGTAGCATTTGGAATGTTCTCGTTCCTTTTTTCTCCAGCATTACCTTGTTTCAGAATCACCTGGAGAGCGTGTTTAAAAACAGGCTGTTGTGTCCCACTACAACAGTTTCTGATTCAGAAGGTCTGGGATGGGCCCTAAAATTTATATTTCTAACAGTTCTCAGGAATTGCTAAGGCTGCTGGTTTGGGGACCCCTTTGAGATTCATTCCTTCAGTTTGTCACCAAAAAGACTTGATATTTTTTTTAAAAATAGCCAACTGAATCTCCCTAAGATCTGGTTTATAATGAAATCTTGCTCATAAGTGACATTCTCAAGTATTTGGGTTATTGAAAGGAAACAAAAACTCCTCCACTCAAGAGCCCAGTCTATTGGAAACGTGGAGGGAGGAAAGAAAGCTGTGTCATGTTGCCTTATGCATTTGTCACAACAAGGTGGGATGGATACCTAGAAATTTAACTGCTTATTATCTTAAGATTGGCGATTAGGTGCTCTTGGCTGTGGAGGGTGTAGGATGTTTGACTGTATTTCTTTTATTTAGTCAGAGAATTTCATGTTAACTTTTGTAGGTTGAAAGCAGACCTGACTCGGATGCAGGGAGAAGAGTTGAGTAGTATTCAGAAGGTATTTGCAAGTGGACTAGGTGATTCATTCTAACATGCTCACCTTGACTTCTTTGTGTCTTGGATAATAGGATAGAGTGGAAGGGTGGGCCATAAACTAAGGAATTGTGTGGTGGTGTGTCTGCCTCGGACACTCGGTACAGTGGCCTTGGATAAGTCATTTCGTTTACTTGAGCCTTGATTTGGTCAGGAAACAGGAGTTTTTGTCTTTTAAGTTCCTCTCTGGCCTTGAGATTTTGTTTCTGTTTACTTAGAACCGAGCAAGTGATATCCTGTTTTAATCCCTTACTACCGTTCATCCTTATTATAAATTGAGTACCTTTCTGAGAACTGTCTAACACCCTGATACCAAAAGGAGAGGACATGTAATTTGCAAACTCAAGAATTTCCTTTCAGTCTTAATTTTCAAAAGAAGAGCTGTTTGAGCCATGCTGTATGTTCTGTTCATTAGCGATCTTGCCATATCATATTCATACTGTCTGTGTTGAAATACAGAATTCTCACATCTTTCTAAAATGCACACACTTACTTTTATCTGCAGATGTCAAATAGACAAGGCCCAGCTGAATCAGCAATAGAGATGTGGCTTGTCACAAGTATAGTAAGGGGAAGAGTTTCTAATACTTTCTGTCCTATCAGCTATGTAGTAATAGCTCAGCCTTCATCCTGAATAAAATGATAGAGTCTATTCTGGAGCCTGCTTTTCTAAAGTGCTTTGAAGAGAAGAATTTTCATCTAGTAAGTAGCGAAAAGCTCCTGATGAATAATCATGTTTCTTTTAATTGGCTTAAATTGAGATGATTAGGAGGAAACAAAGGTGGGACGAAGATTTGGGATTTTAGAGACTGGTGGCATCCTGATTGGGTGGTTATATGTACATTGAGCCTAGGACACACCATGGGCTTTACTTAACTGCTTCTGACACAGACGAGATTAGATAGATACCAAGTGCCATTTGCCCAATGATCCTTTACCTATAGATTTAAGAAATCTTAAACTCAAGCAGGAATCTGCACTCAGCCTGATCTCTTGACGAATCTGTAAATTTGGGGCACCCTCTCTGAGATGGATATAAGCTTTGTGGGGTCACTCACTGTAGGAAGGGGTTCTACTGCAAGGCCTAGGACAGCCCTCTGTCAAGTTCACCTTGGAGTTCAACAGAATTAATCCTGGTCTTGATCATATAGGGAATCAAATAGCATTTGGAATTGAATGAAACACAGCACCTTAGCTAAAGGTCTCACTCCCAACCTCTAGCTGATGTCTCGTATGCATGGCTTAACTATCTATGCTGTGTATCCCAAACATTTGATTTTTTGAAACTCATGAAGCCTGGGCTAATTGGTATAGCACGATGAAGCCACTTGATAATCCATTAATAACAAACGCAGAGACCCTGCCAGGGTTTCTGTCACTGCTGCCCTGTAAAGGCGCCCTGTGCTGGGGAGTCAGCTAACCCGGATCCAGTGACGCACAAACTAAAACGCGAGGATTATGGAAAAACAGAACTGAAGGCAGCGCTGACCATTCAGGCCATGTGTCTGGGCACAATGGTGGCCATAATTTCTCACTTTGCTTCTAAGATGGAACCACAAGGAATTTCTTTGTTAAGAATCAGGGAACATAGGGTTGAACAAGCCAGAGGAAGAAATGATATCATGGCCCAGTTGAATCAACTGAGAAATATTTTTATATTGAAGGAATTCTTCAACCTTACAACCTCGGCACTCACATTCTTCTGTGTATTGAATGGAAGATTCTTTCGAAAAGAAAGTTAACATAAATGGCCTTGTTAAAGCTTTCGGGAAAAATCTGTAATGTAAGACTCACTATTGAAAATCTGTAATATGGTTTTCTTTCCGACTCATCTTCCATATGTTTATGATAACATCAGGATGTTGACACCCTGTGATTCCTCTATGCCCCATCACAAATGTATGCCTTGTGCCAACACATTCAGAGAGGAAGCTCTCTTTTCCTCTGTCTTATTCTCATTGAGGGAACCCACGCCTGTACATTATGTATGAGTCTGGTGTGTTAGTTGAGCACACTCCCATGAGACTGCCATGAAGTCTGGACGTCGGGGAGAGCTGCGTCTTTGCATTTTCAAACATGAGAAAGATGTTACCTGATACTCGAAGAATCTTGGCTGCAACTCGGCGGCCATCTCTGGATTAGTTTACTCTTGTTTTATAATACTACTTTTTGTGTTAACTGATTGTGCCATTGTTTGCTGATGGGAATCATTTCATGCTGGCAGGCCGTTGTGAGGCACTTCTAGGATTTCTGATAAATGGAGTTGCCCGTGGCATTCTTCATGTCAGCAAAATGATAAGCTGGGTTTTGGGCCATCATACTCAAAGCTAATTGGAGACTGAAAATCTGGAGCCATGCAAATTTATAAATACAAGTACTCCTTAATAGTAGACAGTACATTTAGTTGATTTAGTGGTTGAGTCTTCAATGATTGCCTTTTTTTTTTTTTTTTTTTAATTCTGTGCAGGGAACCATTTTAAGATAGTCTGAGAAAAGAGAGAGCCAGGGAAGAAAAGAGGATGAAGCAGGCTAGGTTGGGAAACGATCAGAGAGAGAGGTTCAGGGCTTAGAGCACTTCTGCTTCATGTACGCCAGCAGCTCTTTCAGCAGGCTGACAAGTCTGTGGAACTCCCCTCAGAATTATGGGGGTTTTCTGAAGATTTTATTTTTCTATTTGACAGAGAGAGCACAAGCAGGGGGAGTAGCAGGCAGAGGGAGAGGGAGAAGCAGACTCCTGGCAGGGCAGGGAGTCCGATGCGGGACTCGATCCCAGGACCATGGGATCATGACCGGAGCTGAAGGCAGAGCTTAACTGACGGAGCCACCCAGGTGCCCCCAGAATTATGTTTTAAATGCATTAAAAAAGGCAAAAATGATGCTAGAGGAAGCCAGTTAACACTGTAACCAAATATTTAAGAAACCAAAATATTTAAGAAAACGAATTTGTATTGGAGTAGTATGTGCTTCTTTATTAATGTACAAAATCACAAGCTCTAGTGGTAGATCTATTGACTGTTAAAATTTATAAGTAGTGATGAGCTTAAATAATACCCTGAAATCAACGGCAATTGCAGAGTGACAAGGACATTTCTAATGGTGACAAAGTCAGGTACTGCCAGTACCTATGCTGGTTGGTTGCTCATATCATCATTAAAGGAAAATGCTAAATTTCAGGTAGAGATTAATGAAAAATAAAATGTAATTATTTTCCTGCCCCAGTCCCCAAACCAGGAGTCCATAGATCTCAGGTTAAGATCCCCCTGGTGATAGGCATTTGGCTTGAATATTCATTGGACCATTACTGGCTATTCGACCTTGGCCAAGCTAGCTTAACCATACACAGTGTGTTTCCTCCTCTGTAGAGGGTAGATGATACCTACTTTGCAGAGTTGATGGAAAACTTTAGAATAGTTTGCCTAGCCTAACTCCTTGTGTCAAGATCGTAGACATGTTGGTTCCTCTGATGGTCTTTCCTTTAGTAGTTAAATGATGAAATAACACTCCTGCTGACCGATCGGGACAGACTTTCTACTAAGGAGAGAAACCAAAAATAGATTATACTGAGAGAAGAAAACTCCTCTTACCTTTAGATTCTCTTAATGGTTGTTTTGACCTGTAAGGGGCATAAAGTGTGGGGTCATGGTATAATATGAAGGAAAGGAAGCATTACAAAATTTGGGGGAAGGAATGTATTAAGAAATATCCTTGCCTTGTGATCCACAGCCTTCACTTGCAAAGAAATAGCTTTCTGCTCATTATAGAGGTTTGAACTGGAACTCGAAGTGACTTTGCCACGTAGCCCATTTGGGCACGAGCTTTACCATTTGTCCCGTAGGTCCCCTGATGTTTGACTGGCTGCCTGTCTTGGCTGCATCTAGAAGGGGCAGATTGACTACCTTCTTAGATCACACGTACTATACCTACAGAGCCCCCCAAAGTCTGGTTACTCTATTAGAGTCTGGTTTAATATGTGAGGTATGAGTCTAGTTTTATTACTTAAGGAGAAACTCAGAACGGTGGATGCCCTGGTTTTGTATGAATATTTTCCTAAGCAAACGTACTTCTGGAGGGGGGGGCACGAGGATGTGTTCTCTTTCTGGCCGGCCACACGAGAAGGTCTGTGCACAGTGCCGGGCGATCCTTTTTTCTCTGATGACTTTTAAAGGCAGGATACCGTCGCGTTTGATCCGTCCCTTCAGTGGGGGCGTGAAGTCTGTGAGGCAGTGGAGTTTCAGAGTTTCCTTGTCCCTTGGGTAATACTAACACCCCATTTAATGTCTCCTTTTCATCAAAACCAGATTTGTCGTCTCACTTATTTCCCAGTGTCTGGCCGAGATAGTGATCTTTATGAAAACAAACTGGCAGTAACTCAAGCCAGATAAGATGGGAGCGCTGCGCCTCGGCAGAAGGAAGCTGTTAAGGGGAACAGATGGAGACGGTATCTAAACAACTTCGAGAAGGTGTGCTCCTGCTCGTCTCAGAGGCACTTCCTGTCTCCAGGGGCTGTTAGAATCAAGAGAGCTGCTGGGGACCTGCTGGCCTTCCCCAGACCTGCCAGCCACCCTCTCAGCCGAGCACTTCCGACAACACCCAATGCCCACAGCAGACTTCCTATTCTTGGACATTTCTGAATGCAGAAGTGGGGTACAGAGAGCAAATACACTAAACTGTTACATGGTATGGTTAGAAAAATGAGGTGTTGCAATTTGTAGAGAATTACCAAATCCACAGCGTAAAGGTCACTAATTTTCAACATATCATTTATTAAATCACCAAAGGTGAGGACCAATCCTTGTCATGATAATCTCAAGGTAAAAGCAGGACTTTTAGGAGGTTCCAGTGCATTGCCCATCCCTCCCATTGTTGATTATTACTAACCAGTTTCCTGGGTACATATGGATGGGAAGCTCTCAGGACAAGGGAAGGCAAGAAACCTGTTATCTGCATTTATGAGAACTTAGGTCTTGGCTCTCTGCAGTTTTTAACTCTTCTGTTAACCTAAATTCAAAGTACCTAAGCTCATGCCTTATCCTGTGTTAACTTGCTAACTTACCTCCTTGCCTCATGATTTTCTTTCTTCTGATCCAACATATCCAATCAGAAGGAAGATTTTATGTTCCCCCCAGTGTTACTTTCATAATATCAACCTCTTGTTTAAGAATCTTCCTTTGCTTCCCTATCACGTCTCAACTCCTCAGGCCCTCAGGTGATGCCCTTTTATTTCATAGTTCTCTGATCATCAGCATGGGTCTTTGGCTTCACAAGGGTGGCTTGGTCATGGTCAGATACTGCTCATTCCTCTTTATCCTTTCTTTCATGGGATTTTCTCTCTGCCAAATTCCACACGTTCTCCCAGACTCCACTCTGGTTTGTCCTGGAGCGGGTGTCTTGGCCCACAGTGCCTCACCGGCGTCCTTGCATCCCCCTCTCACACATTCGGATTATTTGGTAAAGTGGGTTTTATACTGGCCTTTTGTTATTTCACATAAGTTGGTTGACTTGTTTCCCCAGCAAGTAAAAGTTCCTCAGTAGAGTGGACTCTGCTCTATTTATTTTACATGTTAGAGTTGCCAACCAATTACCAGGATATGGTAAGTGTTCAATATATACTTAGAGGGAGTTGACAAAAGGTGCTGAGAGTTAGATATTTCACGGGAGGAGATGGAGCCTTCATGTGGTCATCAGCATTAAGTGCGTCTGTTTTATAGAACCAGAAACTCAGTCTTCCCCAATTTATTCAGAGTTGATCCAGGATCAGCTCAAGGAACTAATTTATTAAAGCCAAGCTCAGGGGCTCCTGGGTGGCTCAGTTGGCTACACCTCTGATTTCGACTTGGGTCATGATCTCAGGGTTCTGAGATCGAGCCCCACGTCAGGCTCCACGCTCAGTGGGGAGTCGCTTCTCCCTATCCCTTTGCCCTTCCCTCAGCTCATGTGTAAGCGCTCTTTCTCTCTCTCTCAAAAAAATAAAATCTTAAAAAAAAAAAAAAGGATCAAGCTCAGGTTAGTGATTGCCAGTTTACTCACAGTAAGAAGTCTAACTTCTGAGCAACTGGACTGTCTGTGTCTGCTGATAAGTGCATCCTTTTCCTGGAGGCAGGGTTGCCAGAAGATTGCTCTAGGGCCCTGGCTGGCCAGGATTACTGGTTTGAAGCTGCTCCGAAACCGTAGCCTTGTGCTCTCTAGACTCCTGGGACACAGTGCCAAGTTCTTGCTCTTGAGTTTCATATCTTCCTAGTGGATGGCTCTGCTGTTAGCAATTGAAGGGCTGATCTCTACAGTTGGGAGTAAGACCTGGTCAGTGGCATTCTAAAGGCCAGATTTGATTTGCTGGGGGAGGAAAGGGAAGGTGACTTAGACAATAGCACATATGCATTCAAAAGGGTTTGGATCAGGGGCGCCTGGGTGGCTCAGTCGTTAAGCGTCTGCCTTCGGCTCAGGGTGTGATCCCAGCGTTCTGGGATCAAGCCCCACATCAGGCTCTTCTGCTGGGAGCCTGCTTCTTCCTCTCCCACTCCCCCTGCTTGTGTTCCCTCTCTCGCTGGCTGTCTCTGTCAAATAAATAAATAAATAAATAAATCTTTAAAAAAAAAAAAAGGGTTTGGATCAGAATTGCCCAAGGTATAGCCAGGGATGTGACCGGATGAGGTTTGTGCATGAGATGAATGTTGTCACTGCGTTGAGAGCATGTGTGATTGTGTAAGGTGGGGGGGGGGGGCATTTTGGAAGGGGCAGGTGGGAATGCTGTGTGATGCTGAGGGGAGGGGATAGCGTTGGAAGACAAGTATGACTGATGTCTGCTAAGTTGGTTTTTCCTGAGGTTGATGGGGCCAGTAATTTTCATATGAATAAGGGATGTTATGAATAAGCTATCCTCAAACTACTTTTACTGAATACTTTTTTACATGGAACTTTAGAGTATATAGAAGGGGCAGGTGGGAATGCTGTGTGATGCTGAGGGGAGGGGATAGCGTTGGAAGACAAGTATGACTGATGTCTGCTAAGTTGGTTTTTCCTGAGGTTGATGGGGCCAGTAATTTTCATATGAATAAGGGATGTTATGAATAAGCTATCCTCAAACTACTTTTACTGAATACTTTTTTACATGGAACTTTAGAGTATATAGAATAATATATATATAGGCATAAAATGGTTATTTTACAAGTACAGTTTAATGTGAATCATAATGAGTTTTTTATACTCTAAACTGGCAGAAGCTGTGGGGGATTAATTCCCAGAATACAGCTTATTACTCTTTTAACACTGCGTATTTTTAGAAGCTTAGAGCTACATGTTTTTGAGGACCTTCTTTGTCCCACGGGCAGCATCTAGGGAGTGTTTTGAAGTGGGTCGAGCTCAGAAAGGCTGGTTGAATAAATACTAATCGATGGGCTGATAAAGGAGGGCTTACCACCTTTGAGCAACTGATGATCGCCAAACGTATGTAAGAAGCTGAATGGGTAGCTTTTTGGAACTACCAGTCGTGATGTTTGCAAATGGGATTAAAGAACATTCACTTGGTCTAGAGCAGGGATTGGCTCATTTTTTCTGTAAAGGATCAGATATTCTTGAGAGCCACAGTGTCTCTGTTGGAAAGACTCAACTTCCCTTGTAGCGTGGAAGCAGCTGTAGACAATACAACAACAAATGCATGTGGCAAAGTCCCAATAAAACTTTATATTTATGGATACCACCTGCAATATTCATATCAACTTATGTGTCCTGAAATACTCTTGTTTCAAAGTTTTTCCACCATTTGAAATATAAAAAATACCCTTGACCTACAGACTGGAATGTGCCAATTCTTGGGTATAATGTAGAAATAGGATGGGTTGAGGGAAGAAACAGTACAATATACAGGCTGCTGTATGTTTGTAGTAGTGCAAAAGGGAACTTCCCCCTTTTCTTGGCAACTGGTATTTGTTACACTATTCATTTTCAGAACCCATGATGTTCTTAGCTGGCTTCTTCGAACTGATGAACAGCTGTCCTAAGATACTTGGTCTCTAACTGCACTACTGTGGGTTTTTGTTGTTGTTGTTTTAATAATAATTTTTTATTGGGGTGCCTGGGTGGCACAGTGGTTAAGCATCTGCCTTCGGCTCAGGGCATGATCCCGGCGTGATGGGATCGAGCCCCACATCAGGCTCCTCCACTATGAGCCTGCTTCTTCCTCTCCCACTCCCCCTGCTTGTGTTCCCTCTCTCGCTGTCTGTCTCTTTCTCTGTCGAATAAATAAATAAAATCTTTAAAAAATAACAACAATAATAATAATTTTTTATTATGTTAGTCACCATACAGTATATCTTTAGTTTTTGATGTACTGTTCCATGATTCATTATTTGCGTATAACACCCAGTGCTCCATGCAATACGTGCCCTCCTTAATACCCATCACCAGCCTATCCCAATCCCCCACCTCCCTCCCCTCTGAAGCCCTCAGTTTGTTTCCCAGAGTCCATAGTCTCTCGTGGTTCATTCCCCCTTCTGTTTACCCCCCTTTCATTCTTCCCTTCCTTCTCCAATGATCTCCCTGCTATTCCTTATGTTCCATAAGTGAGTGAAACCATATGATAATTGTCTTTCTCTGCTTGACTTATTTCACTTAGCATTATCTCCTCCAGTTCCATTCATGTTGCTGCAAATGTTGGGTGATCGTTCTTTCTGATGGCTGAGTAATATTCCATTGTATATATGGACCACATCTTCTTAATCCAGTCATCTGTTGAAGGGCATCTCGGCTCCTTCCACGATTTAGCTATTGTGGACATTGCTGCTATGAACATTGGGGTGCATATGGCCCTTCTCTTCACTACATCTGTATCTTTGGGGTAAATACCGAGTAGTGCAATGGCTGGGTCATAGGGTAGCTCAATTTTTAACTTTTTACTGTTTTTGTCTCTGGATTCACAGGCTGTGGTTTAGTATTATGAGGTTTCTCCTGTTGCAGAACAAACTGTGTATGTACACAAATGTGTGTGCACACACACACCCACACACACCCACCCATCCCCACACACACACGCATGCACATCAGAGGGAGGGCTCCTTACCTTAAAAACTTCAGGTTCTTCTAATTTTTTTTTAGCCACCGCTCGATGGTTCTTCATTCATTTATTACCCACATGGCAGTTTATTTCTAGATGCACATCTTAGTTTTCTTTTGCTAGAGTCCTATTTCTTCCCACTCTGGCTGACAGAGGAAATCACAAAAAGACTTCTTAAAATTAAGAAAACAATGTAGTTTCAGTTGTGAATCTTGTCTACTTTGAGAAGGATCAGAGTCCGAGGTCCACAGTCGATAGCCAGCCCCAGGTAGAGAATTCACTCAAATGGGAGCATGTTGTAGAGGGAGCTGAAACGTGGCAGACAGACCTTAACCAAACAGCCCAAAGGTGTGCGTGTCCTGGTGAGAACTTTTGCCGATCCATGGTTCGCAGATTAAGACAGATGGATTCTCTTCCCGGGAACAGTGTTTTTGTTGTTGTTGTTGTTTTTAATACATTTAATTATGCAAGGAATACATGAATGTGTTCTTAATGAGGATGAGTCTAATTTCACATTTGACATTAAGCCCCCCATATTATTCCACAGCAGGGTAACTGCTCTCAATTTCTGTCCTTCCAAACCATTTTCTGTGTGTTTTTGTATATGAATGTTCACAAAGTGTGTTTCTTAATATAAACTGAATCATATCATATGGATTATAATGAAAATTGCCTTTCGAAAAAAAAATACATCTTAGAAAACACAGGTCAAGATCTTTATTTTGGCCATGTTTTCTTCAGAATGGGGGTGAGAGGGTGGCAGAGGGGACGGGAATATCTTTCTGTGACTGATTCTGTAGTAAGTTGGCCTCCATTTTCAAAGCCTGATAGAGAATTAATGATGACTGTCTCATGGGATGCTCTTCAAGGCCCTCATCCCTTCCTCCCTGTCAGCCCCTGGGAGTCTAGTAGTCCACCTCCAGTTCTGCCTCATGAGGTCATGTTGCCCTTGCAAACAGCCTCACAGGTCTAACCTTAGACAAGCCCTGTACTGGCTCATTCTTGCCAGACCATCCCTGGCCCATGGAAACATGTAGCACTCTTTGCTCGAACAGACTCAAAAGATGAGCCAGTCCCAGCGTAGCTTCAACGTTTCTTCACTCCCTAGTCATCAAGGCAGCCAGCCACGCTGCCTCTCATGTTCTGGATTCCCAGGGTTCAAGTCAGACACCAGCTCTCTGCTTCCTTACCCGTGGAGAACTGCTATGCAACTCCCCAGTTGGTCTCACCAAAAACCGTCTCATGAGGCAAGAAGTTGATGGTCCCACCCTTCATCTGAAGGGGAGAAGGAGCTGTGTAGGGGTCTCACAGAAGATTTTTCCAAAGAAATCCTTCTTCAGATCTTTGTCTGGAAGCTCATTACAGGAGAGAGACTCAAGTCTGGTTTTTCATTATTTCCCTTTGGCACACTTTCCAGGGTGGCCTGTCTTATAACTCACTTGGATACGTGGTATTGCTAGTTTCTTGTGTTACAGTGAAAACTTCCAGGGTAGCATCCTCCCTCTGTGTGTAAGGTCTGGTTTTTCTCTTCGCTGAGGACAAACACAACTGTTGTATTGTAGGGGTTCTGTGATAGAAGACTGTCAAATTATTCACCAGTAGGGTCTCATGTACATGCCACACACTTGCCAACACTTCATAAAATTGATCTTTAAATTTTTTGCCAATCCATTAAATAAAAACCTATGTCTCACTTTTAAAAGTTTTTCTTTACTAGGCGGCTCTTCAAATGTTTGCCAGCCATTTTTAGTTTTCTGTGAATTGCCTTTTAATATCCTTAGCTCAATTTAAAAAAATGCCTTCTATATTGATTTCTAGTTCTTTGTATTGTCTGAATACTAATCCTTTGTTATGTGGTAAATACTTTGTCTAAGCCTGGCCCTGCCTTTTAACTTTGGGAAATTGGACGGTATCAGACACCATAAATAATTCTCCTTTGTGTGCTTTTTGTTGTGTCTGGCTTAAGAAGACCTTCCTTCTCCAAGGTTATAGACCTATTCCCCTATATATTCTTCTAATGTTTTCATAGTGGAAATTTTTTAATGTGTAGAGCCTTAATTCACCTGGAATATTTTTGTGAACAGAACTCTTAATTTTTTCCCACATGGAGAGTCAGTTCTCTCAACACTGTTGTGAAAAGCCAGCAGCATGTTCTCTGGCTACTGGGATAAGAGTGTTCAAAGAGCTAGTTAAAGAGAACGGGGTAGGGGAGAAAGGCACATCTTTGCTAAACATCCTAAAGGCCAAGGTGAAGAGACCTCTCGGTCCAGAAGATGCTGCTCTTCTGGGAAAGCTCTTGGAGCAATGGACTTTGAAGAGCCACAGTATACTAACGGACGGATATACCGTCAGAGCATTGAAATAGAGGCTGACTAAAATTGCAGGCAACTTATCCATAATTGTCCATTTCTTAGCAAGAAAAGCCTTTTTAAGCATTTTCTACATGAATATTTTATCACCTCTAATAGTGAAATCTCTTCAAAGAATGTATATGAGATACTCTTTTTTTTTTTTAAGCAAGCCCTTTGTTCATCCCCAGTAACATTTTTTTTTCCAGATTAAGACTTTTTTTCCTAGAGCAATTTAAGGTTCACAGCAAATTGAGCAGAGGGCACAGAGATTCCCGTATGCGTCCTGCTTCCACGTGTACAGTTTTCCCACTTCTCAGCAACTCCCACCAGAGCGCTGTACATTGCTTAAAATTTGTGAATCTGCTCTGACACATCATAATCACCCAACGTGCATAGTTGACGTTATGGTTCACTCTGGGTGTTGTACATTTTGTGGATTTAAACAAATATATAATGACATATTTATCATTATGAATACAGGATGCTCCTATCAGAGTACCACACAGAGTAGTTTTATTGCCTTAAACATTCTCTCTTCTCCACCTATTCATGCCATGCCCTCGCCTGGCAACCACCAATCTTCTTACTGTGTCCATTGTCTAGCCTTTTCCAGAATGTCATATACTTGGAATCATACAGCATGTAGCCTTTTCAGATTGGCTTCTTTCACTTCATAGTAAGTGTTTAAGGTTCCTCCATATCTTTTCGTGGCTTGAAAGCTCATGTCTTCTTAGCTCTGAATAATACTCTATAATCTTGATGTACCACACTCTGTTTATCCATCCACCCACTGAAGGACATCTGGATTGCTTCCAGGTTTTGGCAATTATGAATAAAGCTGCTATAAACGTGTGCATGTACATGTGTGTAGGTTTCTGTGTGGAAATAAGTTTTCAACACCCTTGGGTGCATAACAGAAGGGCACAATTGCTGATATTGTATGATAAGAGTAGGTTTAGTTTCTTAAGAAACTGACTGTCCCCCAAAGGGGCTGTGCCATTTTGCATTCCCACCAGCAAAGACTGAGAGTTCCTCTTGCTCCACATCCACACTAGTATTTGGTATCAACACTGTTCTAGATTTTGGCCATTCTAATAGATGCGTAGTGATACCTCAGTGTTTTAATTTGCATTTCCTTGATGACGTAAGATATGGAACATCTTTTCTGAAGCTTATTGGCTATCTGTATATCTTGTTTGGTGAAGTCTCATTAGTACTTTCCAGTTTATTTTTCCAAAACCCTTCTAATTTTTTTACAAACATTGTGTCTAAGAGGTCAGGAAAGATGATAAAGATGGCCAGTTAATCTGAGCTGAAAAACTTGAAAACTGACCTTTCCTGCATCTTCCCATCATTGCTTCAGGTTTCATAGGTAGATGGAGGCTCATTGTCCTCACCATTGGAAAAGCAGCCCCCAAGGCCTAGCATAAGTGAAAAACATATTTACTAAGAATTCTAAGCCTTTTTCAAACCTCTCTTGTGTTTCTTCGATGATGTAAAAGCCAGTAGTGATTGCTGATGTGAGTCCAGGATTTTTGCCTTATTTTATCTAAATCCTTGCACATAGACAGATTGAAATATTTGTCACTTGGGCAGAGGACAGCAGATGCTAGGGCTATGAGGTGGGGATGGAGCAGACACTTTCTAGAAGCTGAAAGAAGGCCAGTGATGCCAAGCATCAGGCAGGGGCCAGAGCTCAGAGGCTTGTGGCCACCCGAAGTCTTTAGTGGGCCTGGTGCTGAAGACAGTGGATAAGTCATTGAAGGGTTTCAAGCAGAGTGAGATCAGGTTTGCACTACACAAGAATTCTGACTCTGTGAAGGCAAATTGGCATTGGGGAGCAGTAGATCCCAAAGAAACAGTTGAGAAACATTTGCAGTGATCCAGGTGAAAGATACTTGAGTACTTTACCTTAATTATGTTTGAGAATATAAAAATATTGGGGCGCCTGGGTGGCTTAGTTGGTTAGGTGACCGGCTCTTGGTTTCAGCTCAGGTCGTGATCTTGGGGTCCTGGGATCGAGCCCCATGTTGGGCTCCGTGTTCAGTGGAGAGTCTGCTTCAAGATTCTCTCCTTCTGCCCCTCTCCCCACTTGCTCTTGTTCTCTCTCTCAAATAAATAAATAAATCTTTGAAAAAAACATTAGGTCTGTATTTTTTAAAGTAGAATAAAAGCCCTGTAAAGTATAAGTAAGGTATAGAGTAAAACTTTTTAACCTCAATGCCATTTTTTAATTTAAATTCAATTAACATCTAGTGTATTATTAGTTTCAGCGGTAGAGGTCAGTGATCCATCAGTTGTATATATACACCCAGCGCTCATTCCATCATGTGCCCTCTTTAATGTCCATCCCCCAGTTGCCCCATCCCCCCACCTCTCTCCCCTCCAGCAACCCTCAGTTTGTTTCCTATGATTAAGAGTCTCTCATGGTTTGTCTCCCTCTCTGTTTTCGTCTTATTTAATTTTTCCCTCCCTTCCTCTATGATCCTCTATTTTGTTTCTTAAATTCCACATATGAGTGAAATCATATGATAGTTGTCTTTCTCTGTTGACTTATTTTGCTTAGCATAATATTCTCTAGTTCCATCCTCATCGTTGCACACAGTAAAGCTTCATTTTTGGATGGCTGAGTAATAGTCCATTGTATATATATACGACCTCTTCTTTATCCATTCATCTGTCGATGGACATCTGGGCTCTTTCCGTACTTTGGCTATTGTGGACATTGCTGCTATAAACATTGGGGTGCAGGTGCCCCTGCGTCTGTATCCTCTGGGTAAATACCCAGTAGTGCTGGGTCGTAGGGTAGCTCTATTTTTAACTTTTTGAGGACCCTCCATACTGCTTTTCGGAGTGGCTACACCAGCTTGCATTCCCACCAGCAGTGTAGGAAGGTTCCCCTTTCTCCAAATCCTCGCCAACATCTGTCGTTTCCTGAGTGGCTCATTTTAGCCATTCTGACTGGTGTGAGATGGTGTCTCATTGTGGTTTTGATTTGTATTTCCCTGATGCCGAGTGATGTGGAGCATTTTTTCATGTGTCTGTTGGCCATTTATATGTCTTCTTTGGAGAAGTGTCTGTTCATGTCTCCTGCCCATTTCTTGATTGGATTATTTGTTTTTTGGGTGTTGAGTTTGATAAGTTCTTTATAGATTTTGGATACTAGCCCTTTATCTGATATGTTATTTGCAGATATCTTCTCCCATTCTGTCGGTTGTCTTTTGGTTTTGTCGACTGTTTCCTTTGCTATGCAAAAGCCTTTTATCTTGATGAAATCCTAGTAGTTCATTTTGCTTTTGTTTCCCTTGCCTTTGGAGACGTGTCTACCAAGAAGTTGCTGCGGCCGAGGTGGGAGAGTTTGCTGCCTATGTTCTCCTCTAGGATTTTGATGGATACCCATCTCACATTTAGGTCTTTCATCCATTTCCCTCAATGCCATTTTTAAAAATCAGATTTGGACAGGACTGGTTACAAAACGTGCAGGGCCCATGGCAGAATGAAAACATGAGACCCCTTGTTCAAAATTAAGAATTTCAAGGTGGTTACAACAGAGCATTAAAACAAATGTGGAGCCCACGGAACTGCCCTGTAGCTGACCCTGAATCCGTATGATAGGGTGATTGAGTCAGTCCCTGAGAAGCTTCTCTGCCTATTCCAGTGTAAGGCTGGTGACTCCCTTGCTGTAGGCAAAGGGGCAAAGACAGAAGGAAGCAAGCTCGTGTAGCTCAAAGCCCTTCTTAAGTTTACTAGTGATACATAAACTACAGAGAGGGTTGAATGCCAAATTGAAAGTATTATGACTGAGCTCGCTGAGTGAGGATGATGGTAGAAATTAGCAATGTTTATTATTTCTTGTTTAATGGCTGTGGCTGATGAAAACATAACTAGGAAAGGGAGGTACTATTTGAATCTGTTCCTTAGAACTATTCCTTCCCAACACGTACCCATTTAACTGGCTTTCTGAGAACATATTCTTGCACGGCTTGGGAAACACTGGTTTGGGCAAAAGGATTCCTTCCTGTCCAAAAAATTTTTTTTCTTTAAAGAATTGGTTAAGATACAGCTTTTCATCTCAATTTGAAGTGTTAGGACCGTTCTCCTTTTGTTTGGTGCCTCTAGAAAATGGTGTGAAGAACTTGCTGGCCTTTTCAGAGGACATATCAAAAATTTCAGGTTCCTTAATTCCAAAAATTGAAAGTATAATGTATACATATATATATAT
>NW_024426663.1:30429072-30547787 GCF_017311325.1 Ursus maritimus | reverse complement strand
CCTACTAATAGCACAGAGGGAAGAATCGTGGCTGTGGAATTTGTCGTTTGGGATATTCTGAAATGGGATGCTGTCTTTTTTATTGGTAATAAGTTGTCTTGGTGAGCTCTCTACCAGAGATATCTTAAGGGCAAAGTGTGAGAACACCTTTTAAAGCACAGCATACATTTCTAGGGAAAAGACCTTGTGCTCACTAACCAAATCCTTTTCAGTAATTTTCAATGACTCAGAGCCCTGATATTTGCATAGTGATTCAACCAGCAAGGAGACTGGCTGCTGAGATAATTTGGTTAAGATAAGTCCTCTGGTTAATGCTTTTAAAAGGTTCATAAAGGTTTTTCCTGAGTAGTGTGCTCTCCAGTGGTTTCCAGGAACTTGTGATTATCTAAAGTGCTACCTACAGAGCTGGGTAGTAATAGTGATATTTAAGTATTCTTTCAGAGAGACCCACAAGGCCAGTTCTGGACAGTTGACATTAAACACTGCAAAATTCCACAGGACAGACAGCTTGGCAAGTTTGATTCTGGTGCATTCTGTTCAGAACTATTTTCTTGTTTTTTGTGTTTTTTTGCTCAATAGTGGTTTTGTCTTTCTGCTAAAGGTCAGACTGCAGTTGTCCAGTACTGGTGGCTTTCCTTTGTGAGCCCAGGGGAGGGGGGTGGACATACTAAGTTTTATTATGTATAATAAGCTGTCACAACACCAGGTTTTATAAATTTCAAAATGTAAATAAAGTCATCTGCATTTTAGAACTGCTGGTGAGCAGCTGCTGATTCTAAAATCCCTTGGGACATTTGTAGGTCTCCTCTGAGCTCATCCCCCCCCTCCCACCGCTCTTTGGCGTCATGGGCCAGAGCCAACGTGGATGCGGTTTAGAGTCGGGTTTAGTTGGAATCCTGGTCTCATCTTTGGGCCCATCGATGTAACATTGAGATTAAGTGGCTTCTGTAATGTGGGTACCAGCACGACGTGGCAGAGCTCTCAAGTGACCGGCACGTTGCTGCTACATGGGGGGATGGCACGCACATTCATGCACCCGTGCAACAGCTAGGGGAGGGGGCGGGGTCTGAGTGCAGACGTGTGTGAGTCTGGCCGTGCGTCCTTTCTCTTCCCAGGGCGTTGGGGGTTGGCAGAGGCCTTTAGCTGAAACCTCTCCCTTACAGAGTGACCAGGAGTGGCCCATAGCGAACCTTGGCCTGCCTCAAGCTACAATACAATGCTACCGTAGTTTTTCACCTGCACGGACTTTAGGAAGAGTTTATAATTTATGTGTACTTAGACCTACTTTCAGTATGACTGGTTTCTTGGGGAGCCTCCCTCAGTTTGCTCAGGGTAACAGCATGAAATAACTTTCATTCTCTCTAGGCACTGCTTACAACTGTGCTCTGTCGAATCCCGGTTATATATTGGCCATATTCTCTAATTCTTTAGTCTTTCTGGAACTCCCTCATCTCATATCCCGTTCAAACTGTGTAGGTCTCCCACTCTCTGCTGAGCTCTAGCTCCTCCCCCCGTGACAGGAAACGGATCAAGGGTCCAGCAGTTATTTAACTCTGCAAGTCGCAGTCGGTGGTGAGAAAGTACTTCCATCTGGTTCGCTCTGAGGTTAGGGGTCTCTGCAGATACTTTATACGGCTCTCTTGGGGCTGTGCTCAGCTTCCCCTCAGCCTCTTCTGCACAGGACCTGTTCAGGGGGTGCTGCGTCTCACTTGGGCATTGCTGGGTGTTCCTGTCCCATTCATGCTGCCACCTCCTCCTCCAAGTCCAGTGGCCTGTTGCCTGGCTCAGCAGCCATCTGGCAACCCTAGGGCTCCTGCCCCACTAACTTGAACATTCCTTGAAAAGGAATTCTGCAAACTCTAGGGTTCCCCTCCCACCCTGCCCAGGGTTAGAATGAACTGGAATGAACTGGAATATTCCCACCTTCTTTCCTGAGGTACTACACCTGGATCCCTCTCAGCTCGGCTTCCATGGAGCTCCTCCAGTGGACTTCCCACCTTCCATATCTCTAGCTCAGAAACGGATGCCAGTGTGTGTGTTGGTGGGTACCCCCTCCCCCAGTCCAGGTAATGGATGCCAAGGTCTCCTAAGTCTGTAACATGCACCTTTCTGATTCACTGCCAGCCAGGAGTGGGCCTGTGGGTTCTGCAGCTGAGCAAGCAGCCAGACAAGGAATAGGATGCCTGTCTCCCCTTCTTGCACGTACCCCCATCTGTCCTAGGGATTGTCTCAGAACCCCTTCCATGCTCCTAACTCATTGGAGAAGCAGGTAGTAACCTGCACTGGAAACTTGCCCTCCACACAAAGCCAACATCAACTCTTCTCCCTTTTCTTGGGGGCTGGATGGAAAGAGGGGCTGTGGTCAGCTGGTTGGGCTGGTCCTGTGACCCCTGGGTAAGCAATATGGGGCCTTGTCTGTCCTTACATGTTTATGGCTTTCTAAGTAGAGTGCTTAGCCTCATTGTCCTCAGTCTTGGGCCTTGGCTATAAAGCTAAGGATAAAAGAAAAAGTCCCATTCAGTTGTAGCTTCTTCACATTAGTAATACTCTCTTTCTTTAAAGACCTGCCATCGAGTGCTGGGGAGGTTTTTTCCAGGCATCCTTTTTTGCAAAACCAGGTTAATACTTAGTGCTACTGGTGTAGGATTTGAGTTGTAGGCTTAAAAATAAATCTAACTTCAGGAAGGAACCACAGGAGTCTCCATGGATTTTGCTATGGGGTGAATGTTCGTGTCCTCCCAAAATTCTTACGTTCAAATCCTAATGCCCAATGTCGTAGTATTAAGAAATGGATTTGGGAGATGATTAGTTCATGAGAGTGGAGGCCTCATGAATGGGATCAGTGTTCTTATAAAATAGACCCCACAGAGCTCTCCAGTCCCTTTTGCCATGTAAGAATATGTGAGTAGGTGCCAGCCATGAACCAGGAAGAGACCCCTTACCCAGATCATGCCGGTGCCCTGATTTTGGTCTTTGCAGCCTCCAGAACTGAGAGAGACATCATTTTTTTTTTTTAATTTATTTATTTGAGAGAGAGAGAGAGAGAGCATGAAGGCACGAGCAGGGGGGTGCCCTGCAGAAGGAGAAGGTGAGAGAATCCCAAGCAGACTCCCCACTGAGCATGGAGCCCGATGCGGGGCTTGATCTCATGATCCTGAGATCTTGATCTGAGCCAAAATCAAGAGTTGGACACCTAAGCAAGTGAGCCACTGATGCCCCCCCCCCCCGCAAAATTATTATTAGCTGTAGGGATGGGAAGTTCAAGCTTCTCTGAGATTTCTTCAATTTCTATCTACTGACTCCTTGTCAGTAACTTGGAAATGTAAAGGTATGTTCTGCTGGAAGATTGATAACTGCTGCTTCTTCACGCTCACCTAAGAAAGGGAAAATCAAAATAAACTGACAGTCACTTCAAACAATAGATTTGACAATTGGGAGTAAGTAAGCTACTTTATTGTTCCTGTATTCAACACATACAAGAGAGAAAAGGGAAGCCCCTGGAGGTACGTGAGTGAAATGATGATCCCTGACTGGGGATAATTAATCTGGCAGCAGCATGTAAACTGGATCATCTGGGGAGGGGTTGCTGAAGATACGGACCCCTAGTCAGAGGTCAAAGGCCAGACCAGAGGTCAAAGGGCCTTAATAGGGTAGGTAGCAATGTAGTAGAGGGGACAGGAGAGGGAAAGGGAGTGAGAAGCACAGAGTTGGTAGAAGCCAAGCGGCGACTGGAATGAGAACAGGAAGGGACATTGCATCATGAACAGAAATAGAGAATTAGAAAGGAAGAACAGTTTGAAGGTAGGAAAGATCAGGGCCTCCATTAGACTAAAGTGCTTTCGTGAGCAGGAAAAGGCACCTGTTCCTCCAGGCACAGGGCCTGGCAGGGGGAGCACAAGGCTGGTGCCCTGGGTCAGGATCCTGTGCACAGGGTGCCCCCTGTACAACCATACACAACGGCCCTGCGGAAGATTCTGGTAGAGCAATGAGATTCCTGTGGTCACCGTACCTCCTCAGTGCCGTAGCCAGGCTGTAAGATGTAAGGGGTGGTGTGTGTGTGTGTGTGTGTGTGTGTGTGTGTGTGTGTGTGTCTCCCATGCGTGCACTGGGGGCGGGGGGATGGGGTGGAATCCTTGGGCCCATATCGGCTGCTGAGAAAGCTAGTAGGTAAGAAAGCCTACCTTCTCTGCGTACATCCTTTTGTTCTTTTTTTTCCAATTGTAGTAAAATATATGCAACAGAAAATTGGCCATTTTAACCCTTTTTAAATGTACAATTCAGTGACATTAAATACATTTATATGTTGTACAAATGTCACCACTCTCTATCTCCTGAACTATTTCATCTTGCAAAACTGAAACACACTCCTCACTAAATCCTAATTCACCATTCCTACTCCGCCCGGCTCCTGGTAACCACCATTCTCCTTTCTGTCTCAAAGTATTTGACTATTCTCGGTACTTCCTGTAAGTGGAATGATAGTATTTGTCCTTTTACGTCTGGCTGATTTCACTTAGCATAATGTCTTCAGAGTTCATCTCTGTTGTGGAATGTATCAGGATTTTATTAAGGCTGAATAATCCACTGTGTGGATTTACCTCATTTTGTTGATTCATCCAGATGGACACTTTGGTTGTTTCTACCTTTTGGCTGTTATGAATATTGCTGCTATGAACGTTGGAATCCAAGTATCTGTTTGAGTCCCTGCTTTCCCTTCTTTTGAGTACGTACCCAAATGTGAAATTGTTGGGTCCTATATAATTCCGCCTCACTTTTTGGAGGAACCACCAAATTGTTTTCCACAGTGGCGGCACTGTTTTCCATTCCCACCAGCAATCCACGAGGGCTTCGACTGATCTACGCCCTCACTAACATTTATTATTTTCTGTGTGTTTCTTGAGCCAGCCATCCTACTGGGTGAGGTGATACATCATTGTGGCCGTGATGTGCATTTTTTCAATGTCCCTATTATACTTTAATGCAGCTTCTAATGTATTTTATCATAAACGTATTAATTGTGTAAATAGAGTGTCTTGCCCCTTTTTAAAACTATACTTTTCAAGAATCTGCTAAGAAAGAACATCTGTGAGCCTTGTAAATTTACGGCCAAACCTTTACCCATCTGAAAACATACTCACGGGGCATGTTTTCACTTCCCTTTGTAATCTAATAAAAGTTTAAGATGTGTTTCATTCGACATGCCGAGTGTTTAACTATTTTTTAATTAGTTCTGAGTGTTTAAAAATCAGAAAAGCTTGTAAAAACTTGGATTTCCCACTTAAAGGAAATCGTGAGGGTAGGGCCCCAGTGGTTCTTGCTCTCACAAGGCAGCAGGGCTGAGTAGCACACAGCCCTCTCCCGGCCAGCTTTGCCCCTTGCCAGTAACTGCCTCACCCCTGCAGGCATCTGTTTGCAGGACCTGATAGAATGGATTTGCTGAAGCTGAAGTTAGTCTCCATTTATTCCAGTTTATATTCATAATTTAGGTGATTAGAAGTGACTGATACTCCGGTGATGGGTAGTAAAGAGGGCACGTATTGCATGGTGCACTGGGTGTTATACAGAACTAATGAATCATTGAGCCTTACATCGGAAACCGGGGATGTACTATACTGTGACTAACATAATATAATAAAAAATCATTAAAAAAAAAAAAAAAAAAGAAGTGACTGATACTTAACGCTCTAGCTAGCTAGTTCCTACCTCCACCAGCACTTTCCAGTAAATTCTGAAATCGGCCGTGGCACACCTGAAGCCCTTTGGCACAAATCTTGCCAACAGATTGGTCCCAACTGGTTAAAGGTTGCTTCAAATCAGAGTGTTTCTTCTTAGCTGCGATAGTTTGAAATGTTTCTTTATATGCATATGGCACACGCTTCTAGCTCTCTCGTGGGCTGGTATAGGGCTCTTCGGTGTGTTAGCCTCATCCTCAGTCCCTGCTTGTTGTTCTGGTCCGCCAGCGATCATACCGAGAAAACTGCCGTTCACAGAGGCTTGATATTGGTGTTTGTGAGTGTGTGCCCACGCACTTAATATTCTGTGTGGATTCCAAAACGACGGCTTCAGACATAAACAGAGGGGATGCCTGTGGTCTGCAAACACAGTTAGCAACATCCGTAGGTATTTCGAATGTGAAGATGGTAAGTGGTCGGCTTTGGATCCTGTATCTTGCAGATAATCAGGACGGGAAGGTGTTAGGTGAGGCTGCCTGGCGGCCAGGAAGTGGAGGCATTGTGACACGTGAGCCGGCCGCAGAACACCCTCGCAGCGGGATTTGTTATTGCACGGAGCTGGCCGGACTGTCGATCAAGCCACGTTTCCTGAAACCTAAGAACACCAGGGTGTGATCATATTCTCTTACAAGCAGCTCCTGTTCCTCAAACCTTGGCCTGACTCGCCTTGTGGTTTGCAGCCTGGCTCTCCCTGTGTGGTCGCGAGTGGCTTCTTCCCTGAAGGGGAAGCGCCAAGGGAACAGGAGGGGAGTGCTAGAAGGAGGCGGCCCCTTGGTACTCGAGGGGGACTCCCCGCCCAGCCTCCACTCTCCAGGTTTCTTCTCTGAAGCTCTAGGTCATCTGTCCAGGCAGCTGAGCTGGAAAGCTCGTTGTCAGAAACTGAGTGGGCCCCGATGGTTTGTGCTTCCTGTCAGAGGGGAAACCGTCACGTGGATTTCAGTGGTGTGTGCGTCTCCTGCTTGCCGGCCCGTTGCTTTTTGTGTCTGTCACTCTTTGGCTGTCAGTCGTCTTGTTCCTGACCAGGCATAACATTCTGCAGTGTCGTTTTTGAACTTCATTTTCTCACTACCCTAGAAGTTTCCTTTCTGGCTTCTTGCCCCTCCCCCCTACAAACGCCACTTGTGTGTCATTTTTTCCCCATGGCGGGTGGGACAAGATTCCTTTTTATTCATGTGGTGGACTTGCATTCCCCTCCTCTTTTAAGGGTTTGCCACGGAAAAAATTTTTCTCTATTTCTGATGTCCATTTTAATACAGAACAATGATGAAATTGTTAGAGAAGTGAAGTAGTACTTAATTATCTGTCTGGAAATTCTGGCGTATCTCAAAGGCTTTCTGAGTGAGAATTCACTGTGGATGGCAGTTAAGGTGCCCAGTTCTCGGACGTGCTATAGGAGCAGGTCCCACTGGCACTTTTGGCCTGATGAGCCTGTCTCCTCCCTCTTCATGGCCACTCCACCCCAGCTAGACACCATTTTGACTCAAAAGCTAGCACACAGTAAAGAAATTGACTTCGATAAAAAGGACCCAAGTTGGGGCGCCTGGGAGGCTCAGTCAGTTAAGCGACAGACACTTGATTTCTACTCAGGTCATGATCTCGGGAGTTGTGAGATTAGCCCCACATTGAGCTCTGCACTTAGCGCGGAGTCTGCTTGAGAGAGAGTCTCTCCTTCTCCCTTGCCCCTTCCCCCGCTCACTTTCTCTCTCCCCCTCTCCTTCTCCCTCTTAAATAAAAAAAATAAAATCTTAAAAAAAGAAAAGAAGAGGATCCGAGTTGAAGAACTTTTTAGCCTGGCTTTAAGATAAAATGATCCTGAAGCCCCCTGGGGCTCCTGCCATCAAATCACAGCGGCATCTCTACTTCTCAGTGCCAAGACCCACAGGCTCAAGGGTGGGGACATTTAACAGAGATTGCAGTCCCCAGCTGCCTTTGGTCCTGGGAAGATCACAGAGGTGGCTATAATTAATAATTAACCTGCATATAAAATCAAAGATGTCCAGCCAAGTACAGCAGCAAATGCTGCCACCTGCTGAGCTGATTCTGGTTGAGCAGGGTGCAAAGGACCTGGGAGGAACGCTATCTGGCCGCGGGAAACCATCTACCTATCTAGGAGCTAGAGAGAACTGGGTTGGAGTCTTCCTGATTCTGGTATAATTGGAACATTTTGCTTCTCAAGCCTATTTTGTAATATTATATATACAGGGTGGGTGTTGTTTAGAACTTTGAAATGTTTATTTGGTCATATATGCTCAAGGTACAAAAATTTAAAAGGTGGGAATTAGGTCTTCCTTTTTCCAGTTCCCCTCCGGAGGTAGCCACTGTTGATAGTTTCTTTTGTAGATTACAAGTGTAATTCTGAATAGTTACATAGAGTTGTAATGCCATGTATATAAATATATAAACACTTCATACACTCACATCTTATTCTACAATTGTTATGTAATTGTGTACACAATAGGAAACATAATAAGAGAGTTTTCAGTAATGATGATTTCCTGCAATCTTTTAATTGTGACTTAAGCAGAAGGAAAGTTAGAATCTGGGACTGAAGGGAATGGCCATTATATAAAGCAACTACTGTTGGGGACCATGGACCATGTCTTAGAGAGGAAATGACAGGTGCAGAGGTTGAGCCCATCACACTCTTGAGCTAGGGGTACACAGCCTCACAGGTCACACAGTGGTGGCCCCGGCTTTGTGCTGGGCTCTCTTTAAGTTCTTCTTTGTAGCCCTTGTTTCCTCCCTCCCAGAGGCTACTAGTGGGATATGTATAAAATGTATCATTTAGGTCTGTGTGCATTCTTGTATCTCATGTGTAGGTACAGTTGACCCTTGAATAACACAGATTTGAACTTAAATACAGTTGACCCTTGAACAACACAGATTTGAACTTAAAAATACAGTTGACCCTTGAACAATGTGGGGGTTATACAATAAATACAGGACTGTAAATGTATCTTCTCTTCCTTAGGATTTTCTTAACCTTTTTTTTTCTTTATCTGACTTTATTATTATAACAATATGATAAATAATATATCTAATATACAGAATATGTGTTGAAAGACTGTTTGTTATCAGTAAGGCTTCCAGTCAGCAGTAAACTGTTAGTCGTTAAGTTTTTAGGGAGTCAAACCTATATGCAGATTTTCAACTGTGGGGGCGGGGGTCGGTGCCCCAACCCCCACATTGTTCCAGGGTCGATCGACTGTTTTTAATTTAGACCAATGTAAGGCTATCTTAGTTTTAGCTTTTAGTGATTTTTAGTTTGAGGGTTTTGGGTTTTGTTTTGTTTTGTTTTGCTGGGCTCCAAAAGTTCCATTTATATTGCTAGGTGTACATCTAGTTCTAGTTCGTTGCTACCTGTCCTTGTGTGGCAGAACTGAGATTCTGAATGTAGTTGAAGCAGTTGTGGTGACTTCCACCACAGTTTTTCTTTGATCTTAGTTTTTGTTTTTCATAAACACTTTAAAAGAAATGTAAGAAACCTTAAAATTCTACCAACCTAGTATATCAACTTTTCTAACCTTTTCATAGGCGGATGTACCTGGCAGAATTATAACAAAAAAAAAAAAAACCCATAAATTGGTGTTATTGTTTTTTTCACGTCACTACATCATTGTTCCTCCATTTTTCTAAGTTATCATCATAAATTTTCATGGCTACATGATATTTCCTCTGTATAATATCACAGTCTCTTCTGTGAAACAACTTCTAGGTTGTTGATATTTTAATATCACTGTAATTAATATCCTTGTGCATGCAGTTGGTCTTTTGTTATTGTTGTTTTATTCTATTATTTTTCCAGAATAGATGGGCAACAGGGGATTCTGGAGTCAAAGAGGAAAGTTGTTCTGTGGCTTTATGATGCACGTTGCCACATTCTGCCTCTCGCTGTATTTCCAGAAATGAATGCAAGTGTCTGTCTTCCATTTAAAGCAGACTTCTTTTATTTTTAGAGTGTTATAGTTAGAGCTGTTGCCATGGAAATTGATTTATCAGTGTCATGATGGTCAGCGGAGAAATGAGGAGCTGCGGGTTCTCTGTGTGGAGAAGGAGTTGTGGAGAGTGCCATCTGCTACCTGCTTGTGTGCCCTTTCTCTGCTGCCAGGCCTCCTGCACGCACAGCACCGCGTGAATCACGAACCCTTCCGCCCTACACCGTCTGGGTCACCAGTAGCCAGTTGGTGCACAGCCCTGCCTCAGTCTGGCCTGGGGAGCATGTGAGCTGGGAACTGTAAACGAGGTCATGCCTGTGAAGAAGAATGGTGCCCGGGATGCCGCTTCTACTCTCTGCTCCTCATGTATCCCAGCTGAGGGGCTGTTAAAAAGTGGCTGGCTGCTTATAAAGCTGTATATTGGTGAAGAGGAGGTGGTGTGGGAGTGGAGCATGGAAGGCTTTTGCAAGAACATTTGTTGGATTCTTTTCATTCTCCTCTTGGTGACAATGATTGATGGCATCGAGCAAGTCCCTTTTTGTCACTTCCTCGGTACAGCTGGCAGTGGGGGTGGGGGAAATCAATAATGACTAGGCAAAGGACATAGCTGGAGGGGGAAGGGGCTTTGGGTATGGTACTGAAATGACAAGTGCGACAGGTCAACTTTGCAGTAGTGTCTTCTCTGCCGTTCAGTACTATCCGGTGAGAACTACTATTTTTTGGATCTGTAGAACTCTAGAAGAACTAGTCCTTATATCTCTGTTTCATTTCCCATCTCTAGGAGAGGGTGAACTTTGAACACGAGATACCTGTTGCTTAAGGAAGAGAAGAAAGGAAATCCACACTGGATGCTGTTTGGGCCAGTTAGGTTCTTATGTTTTAGAATTTGGCCTGGCTTTAGCTATGGCATTCCTTTGGTGTTCTAGAATGTCTGTTTAACAACTTGACATTGAATATTTGGATAGAAAGTAGGAGAGGGTTGTAAAAAGAGTTGAGAGTAGAAAGGAGTTGTGGCAAATTAAATTCACAATGGGCTTATTAACCTCTGCTTTCATTTTCCTGCGATGTTGAGGCAAAGAAATGTTGAAAAGTGCAAGGACAGTGATTATTTTGTGGTTAGGTCATGTGTACAATGCAGACAAAACCAGGAAGGAGAATCTGCTTCATCAAGCCTTCAGTTGTTATTGAGGCCAGAATTTATGCGGAAGCCTCAGATGAGTGTTGATTTGCCAGGAAACTGCTCCTGCCTAGTACTTGAAGTTCTTTTTCTCTGCAACCCAGCTCATGGTTGGCTTGCCAAATGGAAGGTGTTTTGAACTGCATATGAACATTACAGCCTCCTCTCACCTGTAGCTAGTTCTGAGAAGCCAGCTAGACAGAATCCAATGTTTTAGTTCACTTTGCCACGGCACTTTGCTTCGCTGGTTTTCCCACAAGGTGTCCTATGCTCCAGTAGTCTCCCTCCAGAGGACTTGGGACCTTACACATACAGGTCAGTGTGGCCAGATGGCTTGGATGCATAGGAGAAACTCTCCTTGGAGAATATGTGAAATCTGATGGATTCTCTGGAACATTACACTTGAAACTAATGCTCACCTGCTTACCTCCTTTTTCTTCCCTTTTATGAACAACTATTTTTTGAACACCTATTGCATGGCAGGTCCTTTCTTTCCTGGGTGACTCTACATGACATCTCTGTGAGGTCACGGGTGTTGTACCCAAATTTCTGAAAGGGGGAGTTTTGGTCCAGGTTGGTCGTTACCTGCCAAGGTAACATGACTAATAAGTTGTAGAACCAAGCTTAAAGCCAGGCTCTTGGGAACCCAAAGCCCAGTGATGAGCTGTACCCCACAGACACCTCTGAAAGTGAAAGGCTCTTCAGCCAGTCCCAAAGAATATGTTTTCTTCATCTTGTATTAAAACACAAGCACAGCTCACTTCGGGAAAAACCAGTCTGAAGATCTGAACTGGCTTATTTTAGTTTCAGAGAAGGCTTCCCAGTGAGTGTCTGCTTACGAAGCAAACATTGCCAGAAAGTGAGTGTGAGCCCTGTCGAGCCCATTCATCATAAATGGTCTGTCAGAGCAGAGCGCAGTGTGGAGGACACGCATACTGTGGAGGCGACAAGCTGGACTGAAGTCTGTTTACTGGCTTCTGTGAGCAAGTTCGTACTTACCTCGCCCAGCCTCTTTCCCTCTCTGTCAAGGGGAAGTAATACCGACCTCATCAGGTTCGCGTGAAAATATGTGCGTAGAACTCCCAAGTGCCTGCTGAGTGCTGAGCGTGCTAAGCCTTGCGCTGCAATCGTTTGAGAATGGCATTGCTGGCCTCCTGGGGGCCCCCTCAGAGTGCAAACCTGGCTCTCACGCACACGTTTAAATATTTGTATACCTCTACTAAATACCATTTAAGTCTATAACTTGTGTAAGGTAATTGTGTGTGTGTGGTGGGGGGGTGGCTGGGATGGGTTGGGGTAGCTAAGGGGCTGCCACAGACTGACGAGGAAAAGGCATGTTTGACATGGTAAAGTCTGGCATTAATTGCTGCCTCAGGAGAGTATGTGTGGCAGGGGACAGCTAAAGAAATAGCGCTAAGGGACAGATGCGATCCAAGGGTTGTGTTGGCGGTTGTGCAGAGGGTGGTCCTGGGAGATAGCAGTGAGCGATAAAAGCCATGGAGAGCTACCACTAACCTGCGAGGTACTGTTCTCATGTTCTTCTTCTTCTTTTTTTTATAATAATTTTTTATTATGTTATGTTAGTCACCATACAGTACATCATTAGTTTTTGATGCAATGTTCCATGATTCATTACTTGCGTATAACACCCAGTGCTCCATGCAATATGTGCCCTCCTTAATACCCATCACCAGCCTATCCCAGTCACCCAGCCCCCTCCCGTCTGAGGCCCTCAGTTTGTTTCCCAGAGTCCACAGTCTCTCATTCCCCCTTCTGTTTACCCCCCCCTTCCTTCTTCCCTTCCTTCTACCCATCTTCCTGCTATTTCTTATGTTCCATAAACGAGTGAAACCATATGATAATTGTATTTCTCTGCTTGACTTATTTCACTCAATACAATCTCCTCCAGTCCCATCCATGTTGCTGCAAATGTTGGGTGATTGTTCTTTCTGATGGCTGAGTAATATTCCATTGTATATATGGACCACATCTTCTTAATCCAGTCATCTGTTGAAGGGCATCTTGGCTCCTTCCACGATTTAGCTATTGTGGACAATGCTGCTATGAACATTGGGGTGCATATGGCCCTTCTCTTCACTACGTCTGTATCTTTGGGGTAAATACCCAGTAGTGCAATTGCTGGGTCATAGGGTAGCTCAATTTTTAACTTTTTGAGGGACTGCCACACTGTTTTCCAAAGTGGCTGTACCAATTTGCATTCCCACCAACAATGTAGGAGGGATCCCCTTTCTCCACATCCTCTCCAACATTTGTTGTTTCTTGCCTTGTCCATTTTTGCCATCCTAACTGGTGTAAGGTGGTATCTCAAGGTGGTTTTGATTTGAATTTCCCTGATGGCTAATGACGTTGAACATTTTTTCATGTGTCTGTTAGCCGTTTGTATGTCTTCATTGGAAAAATGTCTGTTCATATCTTCTGCCCATTTTTTTATTTGATTATTTGTTTCTTGCGTATTGAGTTTGAGAAGTTCTTTGTAGATCTTGGATACCAGTCTTTTGTCTGTAGTGTCATTTGCAAATATCTTCTCCCGTTCTGTGGGCTGCCTCTTTGTTTTGATGACTCTTTCCTTGGCTGTGGAGATTTTTATCTTGATGAAGTCCCACAAGTTCATTTTTTCTTTTGTTTCTCTTGCCTTTGGAGATGTGTCATGAAAAAAGTTGCTGTGGCCGATGTCTTAGAGGTTGCAGCCTATGTTCTCCTCTAGGATTTTGATGGATTCCTGTCTCACATCGAGGTCTTTCATCCATTTGGAGTTTATCTTTGTGTATGGTGTGAGAGAGTGGTCAAGTTTCATTCTTTTGCATGTAGCTGTCCAATTTTCCCAGCACCATTTATTGAAGAGACTGTCTTTTTTCCACTGGATGTTCTTTCCTGCTTTGTCAAAGATTAGTTGCCCGAAGAGCCGAGGTCATGCTCTTCTTCTGTTAACTGACAACTCTCTGAAGTGGTAATACTATTAGCCCGTGTTACAAATTAGGAAACTGAGACACATACAGGTTTAGTGACTGAACCAAGCTACAGGACAGGTAAATGGCAGAGTTTGGGTTCAATGTCAGCTAGTTGGCTCTAGAGTTTGTGCTTTTAACTGTTGTTTTCTATGCCTCTCAGGTACAGGGACCTTGCTCTTACAGAGTTTACATTTAAAGTAGATGTCAGTCAAACAAATAAATATGATATAATCTGCCAGGTAGTAATAAATGCAGGGAAGAGAAAAGGAAGTGGGTAAGGGGTTTTAGAGGATGATGGCATTTGGGGTTCTAGCTAGTATATTTGCTTGGGTTACCATAACAAAATAGTGTAGGATGAGTGACTTAACACAAATTTATTTTCTCAAGTTTCTGGAGGCTAGAAGTTCAAGATCAAGGTGTCAGCATGTTTGGTTTCTCCTGAGGCTTCTCTCTTTGACTTGTAGACGACAGTCTTCTTGCTGTGTTCTCACACTGTCTTCCGTCTGCGTGTGCATAGCCCTGGTATCTATCTGTGCTAATCTGCTCTTATAAGGACACAAGTCATTCTGATTTAGGGACTGCTCTGATGGCCTCATTTTAACTTATTCTCCTCTTTCTGCAAACATAGTCCCATTCGGAGCTACTAAGTCTTATATAAGGATATATATACTAAGTCTGATATAAGGATATCAGCATATGAATTTGGAGGGGACACAATTCTGCCATAAGCCTCCACCCTCTAGACCCCCAAATTCATGTTCTTCTCATATACAAAATGCAGTTGTCTATATCCCAACAGCCCTCAAATCTTAACTATTCTAGCGTCAACTCTAAGTCTCACCTAAATACCATCTAAATCAAGTGTGAGTAAGACTGGAGGGAAGAGTCACCTAAATACCTAAATACCTAAATCAAGTGTAAGACTAGAGGGAAGATTCACTCTGAGGCAAAAATTCCTCTACAGCCGTAAACCTGTGAGACCAGGCAAGTTATGTGCTTCCAAAATACAGTGTGGGGGAGGAGCACAGGCCTTCCTGTTCTAAAAGGGAGAAACTGGAAAGAAAGGGCCCATGGATCCCAAGCAACTCATAACCAAGCAGGGCAAGTTACATTAGATTTTAAGGCTCAAGAATCATCTGCTTGACACTCTGTCCTTCAGGCCATCAAGGCGGTGGCCCTGCCTTCCAGACTCCCTAGGGCAGCAACATGGCCCACTGAAACCAAGGAGCAGACGGAGGCTGGGCGTAGAGTGGGAGGGCAGCCCTGCCCACCTCTGAATCGTCTTCAGGCTCATTCTTCCCTTATCTTGTTCACAGCCAGGTAATTCTGTTGTCCCATCCATAAAATCCCAGAGGTCTGACAGCCTGTCTTCATCTTTGCCTAATCTCTTGTCGTGGTCCAAGTGGGCAGTGTCTCTGCTGTATCTCGCCACATCCGTACGCATTCCTGACTGATGAGATGAATGAGGGGTATTCTTATGCACTGATGATCCAGCCACACCCTTGGTGTTCCCTCCAGAACACACTTTCTCATTTTTTGCAAGGTTGAAAACCTGAGAACTTTCCAAATCTTCAAGTTTTGCCTTTTTGCTTAACGATTCCTTCTTCAATTTCTTGGTTTCCTCTCGTGTTTTACTATAAGCAGCAAGGCTCATCCAAGCCGTGCTTTCGATTTGTTATTGTTTCATTTGTTGTATGCATTAATGATGAATGTTGCTTTACTTTCCAAGCCTTGAAGCCAGATTGTGGATATGGTTAGAGGTACATGGAAAGAGACATGCACTTAATGTTTTCCTTCAAAGGGAGTTATATTAGTTAGGTGTGTCAATCAATATGCTGCTTCAAAAAAAAAAAAAATGCCAGAGCGGTTTTTTTTTTTTTTTTAAGTCTTCTCTGGTTTCCATCCTCCATCACAAACTAGATTACATCACAAACCACCATTTTCCCCTTGACTCCCATTACCCCAGCTTTTGTCAGTATCTTAGTGTTTGCTACCACAAGACTCTATTTTAGCTTGAGTGGTCTGGTATAATCAGCAAACCAGTTCTTATTTTTACATATGCAGAAGAGACAGGAACTTGAGAATATACTTTATTTCATTATTTTCTCTTTATGAAATAATACATACTTAGGAGAAAAAATGAGACATGAAAAGAAGAAAAGTTTGCCAGTTATGTGATTATACAAGGAAACTGCTGTTAATATTTTGCAATATATTTTCCAGTCCATGTGCACTTATTTAAATATCTGTAATTTTAGATACAGAATTATGAATTTTATAATATTGCATCCTGTCCTTTTCTCCTAAATTGACCACCAATATTTTTCCATTTTCTTTTTTTTATTGTTTTTTTTTTTTCAAGTAGGCTTCACACCCAGTGTGGAGCCCCATTTTTCCATTTTCTTAAATATTTTTTGAAAGAATCTTGAGTGGCTATATAATATTGTCAACAATGGTCAGAACATGATTTCGTTAGACACATAGGTTATTTGCAGCTTTTGTGTTGAACAGAAATCTTGGACCATAGCTGTATTTAATAAATCGTATTCACAAAGTAAAACATCTGGGTTATATTTTAAGTTTCTTCATGTATTCTTTCAAGAAACATATAGTGTGGTGGGTAATGTACAAACTTCAGAGTGATCTTTGAATTCATATTTTGTTTTTCCCACTTATATACCATCTTGAACACTACATTTCATCTTCCTTGGTATCTGACTCCTCATGGTGTTTTGTTTTTTTCATTCTTTTTTTTTTTTTTTTTTGACTCGACATGTTCTTAATGATAACTCACTGGGTTACAAGAAGAGTAAATGAAACTTTATGAAGCACTGTGCCCAGAACTTAACAGGTGTGCAATAATTATTTACTATCATATCATCAGATTGCTTTTGAGAAAGTTTGTGCTGGTAGACTATAACTGTTTGAATGTACTGGGGAGAAGATTGTGTATCTGAGAACATGCAGGCAATGTATATTGGACACCAGTAGAGGGCAAAAAACATTGGAAGATTCCAAGAAGGTGTGCCTTGCGGCCCCTCTCATTCTTGCCCTGATCTCTGGATCCCAGAGGCTACAAGATTCCCAACACTTGTTCTCGAGTATATGTGTGTCTTTTTTTGTTTTTAAGATTTTATTTATTTAGTTGACAGAGTGAGCTAGGAGAGAGAGACAGAGAGGGAGTGGGCGCACGAGCAGGGGGGTGGAGCAGAGTGAGAAGGAGAAGCAGGGGCTCGATCCCAGGACCCTGGGATCATGATCTGAACCATAGGCCAATGCTTAACCAACTGAGCCACCCAGATGCCTGTCACATATATATATGTATGTATGTATGTATATATATATATACATACATACATACATATATATATGTCTTTAATCCCCACATTAAAAACAAGTACATGTTTTGGGCTACATTTTTTTTTTTAACCTTATAGACTCTTTGCTTCATGGAGTGTCTGCCTACCTAGAAATTTTAGAACATGTAAGTGTCTTGTTTGTGTATTTGTATATGCCAAGCCAGCCATGTGTGCAAGCATGTTGTACCCTCCGTATACTACGTCCAGGCAGGTGGTTCTCTGGGCCAAGCCTAAATGGAAGTACAGTGAAAGTCCGATTGGCGCCCGGAGCTAAGAATGAGCAATAGGGCATGTACGTGAGCAACTGTATTTTATGAAATAATTCACCCTTTTTTCCAAAATCTTCAAAAACTAATCCAACCTGTTAGAAATTGGGCTCCAAAGTTTGCAGCCTTCCTTATACCCATCATTGACTCAGGCCGGTCTGCTTATTTCTCTTTCTTTCTTATCCCACATCTAAGGGAACACAAGGAAGGACAGTACCATTCGTGCATTCGGTATCCTTCTCTAAGAACTCACCCGCAAAGATTCTCTCAAAAAAAATGTTTGAAGAGAAGGGAACCGTATGCATGACTTCTGAGGGCCAGCTCTCTGCTAGATGCTGTCCTGGTGCTGTTCTATTTAATCCACAAAGCAGCTTGGAACCCTTGGCTTCCTAACATCATTGATAACCTGAGACTCTGCTCTGTAAGCTGAGCGGCTTTTCCCGATCCACCGCTTGGAACAATGTCCGGAAAGGAGCAGATTCTCAAAAATAGTAATTGGTAGTAAGGAGGGCACGTATTGCATGGAGCAGTGGGCGTTATACGCAAACAATGAATCATGGAACACTACATCAAAAACTAATGATGTACTGTATGGTGACTAATATAACATAATAATAAAAATATAACAAAAATAGTAATTGGATTCTAGTAACCTAATAGTAATCTCTCAAGATTCTGCAACTGGTAAGGGAATAGGCCATATTCAAACTTGAGGCCATCTAATAATTGTGGCGAATGTTTGCTGGGTTCTAACTGAGTGCTGGGCACAGTGCCAAACATTGTAATGTATACTAATTAACTCTTTAAAATAGCCCCACCACCACCACCACCACCACCAAGGACAGATACTTTTAAACATCCTTGTTTTAAAGAAAAGTCACGGGTGTAGTGCTGGAACTAGAATTTGAGCCCAAAAAGTGTAACCCCTAATGCCATGGTTTTAGTCAGTAAATTATACTGTGTCTATTAGTTGCCTGCTATTTCATTATATGAAATGGTGCTAACTGTTGTAGGAAAAGGGAGTTTTGTGGCCCAAAACTTTGGGGAAACATTAGGTTAAAGGAAATTAAACTTGGTTTCCTACTTTAGGAATTCTCTGAGCTTTCAGCATACTACTGCCACTTAGGAATCTTCAAGACAGGATATAGAACGCAGCGTTTTTTAAATTACTTGGTCCCCGTTTCCCCCAGGACACTATATTAGCATCTCCTGGAGCCAGCATTCTGTAGAACACAGTTGGGGAAATGCTTGCCAAACTCAACAGATTCTGCTGTATCCTCTCCCTCCTAAAGAGGAGAGTGAGAGATACATCCAGCGAAGTCAGCTCCATTCCTGTTAGATCATGGAGTTATCTATTGATTCTTCTCACGGTACTGCATGTCTGTGTTTTAAGGAAAATAATTAGTGCTTTTTTTTTTTTTTTAACATTTCATGTCACTTTCTTACAGTGAACTAAAAGTAAGTATTGCATGAGACTAGGATGGATCCGCCTCACTTTTGCAGTGGTGATTCCCTGTTCCCCTGAGCTATTAAGGCTGATGGAATTGTGGTCACCATTTTGCATGAGCCTCCAGCGAAATAGAAAGTTTAACCATGAAAACTCAATACAGTCCCTCTGACGTTTTACTTCCTATTGGCTCAAAAGGTGATCAGTTGCACTGTATGTATAAAAATATCTGGTCTTTGCTTTTATTCTTTGAAAAACTACCTCCTAAACTTATTTTCAAAACATTTAGGGAGATAAATTGACTTAAAATACTTGAAAGTTCACGAAACAGAGCACTGCAGTAAAATAATGTTTGTACAGGGAAAGAAACACACACACTTTCTGGTTTTTTGGCCAGCAGTTGTGCTTTCGGGATATTTCTTCCATACAGTGCTGTATGATAGAGACCAAGATTTATAGTTGGTGATTTCCTGAATAACAATTCAGAGAGCAAATGCCTCGGTGAAACAACTTTCATATGTTCTGCAAGGCACAAAGTAACAGAGTAGAATGGATCATTTGTCTCATGGTTTTTAGAAGGGTCTTTTTAATTTTGTCTTTTGGGTCTCTTGCAAGACAAAATGACATTAATTATTTCTCTTTTTCATCTTAACCTAGAAAATTTTAAAAAATAAAAGATGGGGAGAGGCTGCTTGCATGGGAAAAAAAAAAGGAAAATTCCTTTTACTTCTCATTTCTCTGTGCCCAGTGAGTGATCTGAACTTTCCCTACAGAGAGAAGGGAAAACAAGCACGTGGATAGGAAAGCAGTCCCTTTATCCTGAAAAGGGAGGTGAAGTTCTGTAACAACTCTTCAGATTCTCATAATAGCTTGGACTTCTGCTTTAGGATGAGATGTTCACATAGTGGTGTTGTGGTTCAATAGTAGTAATCAGTAGAAGGAATAGGGAAGAAGAAGTAAATGTAAGGGCATCAGAAGGAGGCACAGACCAATTCTGCTTTTCATTTCTGAGGGTTTTTAGGTTGGTTTTTTTTAAAACAGGCTCTTGATGACGTGAGGTCTTTGTAGCTTGATTTTGTGTGTACATACGGTATGTCCTGTCCATATGTAAATCATCCATATATAGATTAATAGAATAGAAGTCTAGAAATAACCTTTTCATTTGCAGTCAATTTTTTTTTTTGTAAGGACTCCAATTTAATGGGGGAAAGCATAGTCTTTTTAACAAATGGTTTGGGATAACTGTAAATCCACATGCGAATGAATGAATTCAGACCCTTAACTCTCAAAATTTACAAGAAATAACTGAAACTGGATCAAAAGCCTAAATGTAAAAGTTAAAACTGTAAAGTTCTTCGAAGAAATGTTTGTGACCTTCAGTTCTTACATACGACACCAAAAGTACAGGCAACAGAAGAATAAATGGGACGTCATCAAAATTAAAACCTCTTTGTTCTTCAAAGGACAACATCAAGAAAGTGAAAAGACAACACAGAGAGTGAGGAGAGGTATTCAAATCATTTATCTGATAAAGGACTTCTATACCAAATATATAAAGAACCCCTATAACTCCATTATAAAAAGACAAATAACCCAGGTAAACCACGGGCAATGGATTTGAATAGACACTACTCTAACAAAGATATACACATGGTCAATAAGCAGATAAGGTTTTCAGTATCATTAGCCATCCAGGAAATGAAAATAACCAGAGTGAGGTACCACTTTTCATCTACTAGGACGGCTGTAATCAAAAAGACAGCAAAGTGTGGGCAAGAATGGAGAAATTAGAATCCTCTTACATTCTTGGTGGGAATATAAAATGTTGCTGATGCTCTGCAAAACCATCTGGAAGTTCCTAAAAAGACTAAACACAGAGTTGCTTTAAACCCAGCAATTCCACTTCTAGATATATACCCAAGAGAAATGAGAGCCTATGTCCATCTGAAACCAGCACATTAATGTTAGTATACAAGTTAGTAGTATTGTTCCTAGTAGCCAAAATGTGGGGAAAACCCAGATGTCAATAAACTGATAAAATGCGATTTAGCCATACTGCGGAATATTCCTCAGCAATAAAAAAGCATGCAGTACTGCTACATCCTACACCATAGATGAACCTTGAAAACAGTATGCTAAATGAGGGAAGCTAGTGCCAAAAGGCCAGATATCGTAGGATTCCCTTTACATGAATGTACAGAATTGGCAAATCAATAGAAAATACATTAGTGAGTGGGGAGTAATGGGATAAATGGGGAATGACTATTAATGGGTATAGAGTTTCTTTTGGGAGTGATGAAAATGTTCCAAAATTGATAATGGTGATGATCTCACAACCCTATAAATGTTTAAAAATCATTGCATTGTACATCTTAAATGGGTGAGTGTATGGCATATGGATTATTTCTCAATAAAACTGTTAATAAAACAAAATCATATTGCATAATTGCACTGTCATGTTGAATTCCATTATAACTTTAGGCTCATGGACTAAAACTCAGTTTAGAGTGTTAAATGACTTGTTCCAGTACATCCAGCTACTGATGGCAGAGACAGACTTCCTGAACATCAGGCCAGTTGTCTCTGCATTGTGATCATTAGAGGAAATTTGGCCCCAACAGACCATAGAAATCACGCTAAGGACTTGGATTGGTTTGGGGGGATAGCCCTGGCTTCTGTAACAGATAAGCCACTGAGTTGAGGTTGACAATAGAAGTTTAAATCTTGCTCGTGTAAAGTTCAGTAATGTAGGACAAGGACGAGGGGCCACAGGCACTTCTTTACCACAGTTATTTGGGGAACCAGGCTGATGGTAGTGCTTCTCCTTTCTCTTTCAAAGCTGCCATGAGCTTTATTTTTTTTAAGATTTTATTTTTCTTTTACTTCTTTATTTTAAGTAGGAGCCACACCTAGCGTGGGGATTGAACTCACAGCCCCAAGATCAAGAGTTGCATGCTCTACGGACTGAGCCAGCCAGGTGCCTCCCCCCTTGCCATGAGCTTAAGTATCCTGGCAGTAGACAGCAGGGGAGACAGTGGAAGCTCCACTCTGGGAGACTTTCCTGAGGCACGCCTAGGGGCCACACACGCCTAGGGGCCACGCACATCATTTCCTCTCCTAGTCTGCGGTCACAACCCCGCCACTTGGCTTCACACAGATACGGCGGGACTGGGAAATGTCGACCCTGGCCAGCAGCCACTCCCAGCTGTCTCCTAGCTTCTGGGATGAGCCATTTGGTATCTCGGCTCCAAGTTTTTTTGTTATACTTTTGAAAGGTAAATCGAAAGGATTCTCAGCCCACATGACTGTGTCCTAGTTGAGAAGTTCGCGTATTATAATTGGTGCTTTGTTGTGAGGTATTTTAATACCTTTAGAACAAGGTTAAGTCGCCAGTCTCTGATTTTTTGGTCAGAGTTTACCACCTGTTCCAGAAGAATAGTCTTGCTCTCAGTCAGCTTTTGTTCATCCTCCACTGACTACTAATTAAGAGGAGTTTCCAAGTAGTATATTTTAAAGACTCTTTGAGATCTTGTCTAGGCCTACAGGAGTTCTCTGAGGAAGTGACTCCACTTGGAGAGGGTCGAAGCTTTTCATACTCTGCTTGAAACAGCACCCAGAAGAAGCAGCCTATGCCATTCACCATTCAGCATTTCAAGGCAGGTGACAAAGAGGGAATTCTAAGAGGATAAATGAAACCCCAGGAAATTTACTCAATTGTGACAGTCCCTATGCTCTTCTCAATCCCTTATACTGAGACAGTAGTAGCACATATGTCCCCAAACCATGGAACTCCTACTCCTACTCTGGAAGTAGCCTGGGTGAGTCATGAGAAGTTCAAAGTTAAAATGAGAGGAACAGAGGTCCTGGCAGCTTTTTGAAGTCTTTTGGTTACCAGTTGTTTGGCACAGGGCTTTTCTGAGCCTCAGATTATCATCTAAGAATGGCAATCTTAATAGCACCTCTTCTTTATGAGGTAATCTTGAGGATTAAATGATTATCCCCATGAAGTATTAAATACAGGTTCTAACACAAAATAGTACTTTAATAGGAGTTATCATTGATGATAATGGCTTCATCGTTTAACTTTCAAGGAAGTGAAAGGAGATCTCCCCATTTATGCTTAATGTTGCAAAAATGCTACATTGACGTATCTTTGGCGGGGTCCTGAAGATTTCATGATGCAGCTGTGATGCTTGCAAAAGTTTTTCTTATGCACTCAGAATCCGTCATTAAGTAACAATTTATGGGGGACCTACTATGTTAAACACATTGCCAGACACAAAGGGATTGATTATAAAGTGGAAGAAGAGATGGCCTTTGCCTTGAGTAATTCGTAATGTCATAAGCATTAGCAGTGGCTATATTTTAAATAGGCTGTAACTAACCCAACTTCTCGGTATCAGTAGTGTTGGAAGCCAACTGCACATATATTCTAATATAGACAGAAGTAAATGTGATGATCTTTTTTTTTAGCAAGCCCAAGTCTAAAATACCATATATCACTTTTTGTTTTAGCTTACTGCCCTTTGTTCCCTATTGTCAATTTAACCCCCTCCACTACCAGTTGTCGATTTACCTCTCACTCACGCCTCACACATATACTCCAATCATGGGATTGTTAGAGCATTTATATATTGTGTGGAAAAACAATGTCTTAAATTTTTAAGCTAATTATTCAAAAGCAGATTGTGTTTTAATATGAATTAGCATAATGCTGTGATTTGTAGTTGATATAGATTAGAAAATTAGCCTAGTACAGTGGACTTTAACTTGGCCAGATTTTTATTTAAAAAGCAACATTATTATTGATTTCTTAATTTTTAAAGAATTTCTCAAGGCTATGTACTCTTCAGTAATTTGAAGCAAGGCTTGTATAAACCAAACATCCCTTATACACTTTGTACGTGGCATATGAAAGCCAAGTTCTTCGTCTCGTTTTACCAGTTCCTTATTCTCCCAGTGTCACAGTCTCCCGAAGATCTTAAGTCTGGGAAAAATTTGATCATCCCATCCTTCTAATTCTCTATCCCCTCAGCAGAGGAGAAAACAGGCCCCAAGAGGTTAGGGGACGTTCTTGGGGTCACACAGTTGACATGGGGCTAGATCCCCGTGCACAGAGCTCTCTTCACCCCAGACCCCTCGCCCTGGCTGGCAATATTTTCCTCTCCTCTGACCTCCTTTTCCAGGCTGTCACCAAGTCCTGTTACTGCTTCCTCAGCGTGTCTCCTGGTTTCCCTCCTTTCCATCGCTTCCTATCTAATCCAGTCCCTCAGTTCCTCACAATGGAAAAGGCCTGAAAGAGCGCTGTGTCTCACGGCATCCATCACACAAGATGAATTTTCTCTAATTACCGCTGTCAGCGTGTCACTCCTTTGCTGCGAGGCTGCCAGGAGCTCCCTGCTTCCTGTGGCAGCAGATAACACACTTCTCCTATGCTAGGTCCTCCAGAGTCTGAATTTATATACTCAGCTTCATTTCCTTTCTCGCCCTGAACCCCAGAAGCCCAAAGTCTTCTCTGGGTTTTCTCCATGAGTCAGCCCATGTTTCCCCTATGCCTTTAGTCTCTCTTGCTCCCCAGTTTCTAGTGCTTCTCTGCCTTTGCTTATACTCCATTTTTCTAGGCCAGATCCAGGTCCCATCATCTTTTCAGTGCTTTCCCTGAGTAGTCCAGCACCCTCCTTTATTCCCAGCCTTATTCTGAAGAACTACTGGGTAACATTGGGCATAATAACCTTTCTTATGTGGTTCTGTGGTTTTTTTCCTTGGAATCTCACTGCCTTTTCAATTATATCTAATCCTCTTTGAAGGTAGGGTTTATGTTTCTATTTTTCTCATATATTCCACATTTTACGATGCCTAGTAAGTGGCCAGTAAATACTGTTTATTAGGGACTCCCTGAGCTTTTAAAAGCTGTTGTCCAGAGCTACAAGCAGTTGAGATGCTTTGAGTGTTCACTGCTGGGATCAGGATCACTTGCTAATATTGCAGAACAGTGTCCTCCTGTGCCAAATGCTGATAGAATCAGCTGCAGATGTGTGAATGGTCTTCGGGCAGGGCCTGGCCATAGAGGTATGGTACTCACACTAATAGTTCATGATTTGCGGGTCAGTGGCAGGGAGGTGGGGGCTCCTTCACTAAACACCTGCACATCTGCCTCTTGGATCTTACAGTAGGTAACAGTAGCTTGACAATGGATAGGAATAGCATTATCTTCATAAGTCTGGCAAACTCTCGACACACCAGTGTGAAATGTGAGCTGGCCCGCTCTCCCCTCCCACCGTGTGTCCTTGAGCCCATAATGACCTTGCTGCTCTCTTTTCTACAATATTGGCACAATGTCCTAAGATTTAATCTGATCTCTTTCTGAGATATTTTTTCATAACTCAGTAAATATTGCATTTTCCCCCCCAAAAGTTAAGAATGTTGTAATAAGTTCCTGGTATTGGAAAATGGAATGTATATTAATTGAGGGCAACATTCTGAATTTTTGATGCTACTTTTCCACACCTTTTTAGCTTTTCTGGTAGCCATTTCTGGACTGAGGCAGCTGCAGATTTTACAGTATCTTGGACTATGCTTTCCCCAAGGCATCAGCCCTAAAGTATCTCCTCCACTCTGGGTTCATAAACTTGGAATTATTTTTTTTCTATAATGTCAGCAGACTAATTCCACCCATACAAAATGGTTTGGCCATTTTCCTCTTTGGCACAAAAGAGAATTGGCAGAGACTCAGACAGATGAAGTTGACAAGCTCTGGCGTGGAAGTGAGTTCAGTGGCTCTGGGCTTTGCATCCCCCTTGCTCATCTCGTATTCTGAATCCTTGCCCACCCAGAAAGTCCTCTCCTCCCATCTCAGACAGCTAAAGATGTTTCAGATCCTGCTCCGTTTGTCAATAATCACCAACACACGTAGCAAGATGCTGCGTCTCTTCATCTACACGAAGTGACCCACCTGGAATCACTTGAAGGTTTTTTTCTCATCCTTCTAGGTGGATGGAAGTCTGCTTAGTTGAAGAATTGCCACCAACCACTGAACTGGAAGAAGGGCTCCGGAATGGAGTTTACCTTGCAAAGTTAGCCAAGTTCTTTGCCCCAAAAATGGTATCAGAGAAAAAGATCTATGATGTGGAACAAACGCGTTACAAGGTAACTGAGATCTAATTGGTTTTGGCTTCCATCTAAAAGTGAAAGTTCAGCATTTCATTTCCTTTCCGTGCTTTTACTCTTAGTGTTCCTACAAGGATTTTGTGAAATGGGGGGAGGGGGTGTCCTTGGTCTTTGAAGCCTGCTAATAATCATTCCTGAGGCAGCAGCAGTTTTAAAAGCAGAATGTTTCTATTTCTGGGCTGAGGCTGAGACACGTCTGATTTGTGGGGCTTCCCAGCCCCCTTCCATTATTCCTTCGTGGAGGTCATTTTTATTAGCCCCAGTAAATGTAAAAATGAGGGCATTCTACCCTCCTTTTTCTTCCACCACCGATGCAGTTTATTACTCCCTTTGTTCTCCTCAAGAAGTAAAGTACCCAGCTGGGACTTGAACTTGTGGCCCCAAAGAGTGAGGGCCAATGTGATCAAATGAGTAGTATCATTAAATAGCCAGGTGGGAATTCTGTTCCACTGAAGCTTTAAAACAAAATAAGACTTATTTTTTTTTATGCAACTTGTTTTAATTATTTTATGGCTAATTTGGGAGGACACATGGGGAGAAAGAAAACAAGACCAAAATAAACAACAATCTTGACTTGACTTTAAAAATGATTATTTTAGAGACGCATGTCTAAGTATTTACAGATAAAGTGATATATCTAGGATTTGCTTGGAAATAATCAGGAGGAGGATGGAGAGAGATTTGAGACTGGCCGTGAGTTCATAATTATTGAGGTTAGGTGATGGGTACATAGGAGTTCATTATACTGTTTCATCAACTTTATGTTTGACATTTTTCATTAAGAAATGAAAGAGGAATGAAAGAAGAAAAGGCAAGAACCAACCTAAAAGACTCCTCCATTAGATGTGTCTTTGAAAGGGACTTTTTAAATGTGTGGTGTTCTCTTCTGGAGTAAGTCTTTTTTTATGCACTTTGGGCCAGGATTTCTAAACCTCCCTTGAAATGTGATTCTTTATATTCTTTTTTTTTTTTTTTAAAGATTTTATTTATTTATTCGACAGGATAGAGACAGCCAGCGAGAGAGGGAACACAAGCAGGGGGAGTGGGAGAGGAAGAAGCAGGCTCATAGCAGAGGAGCCTGATGTGGGGCTCGATCCCAGAACGCTGGGATCACGCCCTGAGCCGAAGGCAGACGCTTAACCACTGTGCCACCCAGGCGCCCCTGATTCTTTATATTCTTAATTTATTATACAGTTGACCCTTGACCAATAAGCAAAATTTATTTTTTAAAATGTGTATATTTAGGGCCACCTGGATAACTCAGTTGGTTAAGTATCTGCCTTCGGCTGAGGTCGTGATCCCGGAGTACCGGGATGGAGCCCCACGTCAGGCTTCCTGCTCAGTGAGGAGTCTGCTTCTCCCTCTCCCTCTCCCCCTGCTTGTGTTTTCTCTCTCTCTCTCTCTCTCTCTCTCTCAAATGAATAAATAAAATCTTTTAAAAAATAAAAAAATAAAATGTATATTTAATTCAGAGCAAATGTTTGAATAATCATTTAGGCTAACCATAAATAAGAGGAATTGAGACATCATTTATGAGTCTGTTTTCATATTCTCGTCTTAAAGATAACTGAGCAAAAGTTTCTGCCTTGGATAATGGTAGGAATAAAAGTGTTTGTGTTTGTTAAAGTACTTTTGAGTTGATCAAGTCAACTCATATGTTCTCCCTAGAGTCTTAGCTCATTATGCTAGCTTTTCACAAGACTTAGTAAAGTCTTAGTAAAGTCAGTGATCGAGTCAGGCAAAATTATTTAATTTTGAAAAATAGTTCAGAAAAGAAAAGAAAAAAAATATTTATATCTCTACAACACAAAATAAATTAATTTGTCCACATTTTGCAGCCCGATTTTTCTTTCTTCATTGCTTCTATTATGGTTATTACCATGCTCTGGCCCTATTTCTACTAAGAGCCATGTAGATTTGATGACAGAGTTCAAGAGTAGTTGGGCTGGGCCCCAGTCCGTCTGGAAAGGGGGTTGTGGGTATTTTGTTTTGACATTGTGGGAGATGAGAATCAGGCCAGCGAGAGCGTCAGTGGATGGTGAGCCTCCAAGTAGAGGGTGGGCTACCTCTTTTCTCTTCTTGGCACATCATACACCTTTGAATAGAAGTGTCTCCAGTTCAGCTGTGGACCCTCTCATGGCAACTCAAACAGGCGCCATTTCCTCCTGGCATCAGAGAGCCTACCATTAGAATGAATAACAACTTCTCTTTGGGGTGGAGACAGGGGAAATATTTCCAGCCTCCTGTTACAAAATAAAATACCCATGGAGCCCAGGCAGGTGATGACATTCCTGAACAAAACACTGAGACGGAAGTATTGTGTTTGCCACCCCTGCCCATCAGGTCCCAGAGGACGGATATACAGAAGAAGGGATGATGCTAGGAGAAGGGTGGAGAGAAGGGGGGTGTAGCAGGGGGAGGGGGGTAGTTCCAGCTATGACGTGGGAAAGAGTACGGGACCAATGGAAACTACCTCTCTCTTCACTGGACAAAAGAGCCTTTTCCCCTCTTTTACTAAATTTCTGAGAATACCTAATGTCGTTGAAAGACAATTTTTAGTGAATTGCTGTTGTAATCAGAAAATTTTAGGGCCATTTCATTCATTTTACAAAATTGAAAGGAGTCAGACATTAGTGAACAGGAGACTTAGCTTCCTGTTCTTAGGTTCCTTAGGACTAAAGCCTGTCCTGTGTTCCTTTACAAGGAACTGCAGCAAAGACGTTGAGACACAAGGCAATGCTAGCTAGCCCAGCCCTAGCCCCTGGATACACCATCTGGCAACCATGAGTTCAGTGAGCATGGGCTCTGACAGCAGGTCTGCTTAAACTGCAGCCATAAAACATGACCTGCCTGTTACGCAGTGTGTCTCTGAGGCAAGAGCTCTGTCCCTGAACTCTGAAGGCCTCAGTTTGGGCACCAATGGCTCTGAGTTAAGCAGATGAGAAGCTTTCAATGTCTTTCTCATCCTGTTGTCTGCCAGCTTAAGTACAACCCTGGTCCTTCATGAATTTAAGGTCAGAAAAATGGCCTAGATATTAGAGTTAAACCTTCTAATGATGAATATCCTTTCCGTGGCCACCTCCACCACCCACTCCAGGTCCCAGTTCTGGGACCGTGTGGCCATGCCATGTGTGCTCTGGCTCCTGATACTGTCCCTCTTGGATACATCATGGTGTGCTGTAAAGATAGCCTTGTCCTGCAAGCACGAACCGTGTATGTCGTCTTTGCACTGTCCTCAGTGAATGGTGAAGGATGTAGCCCATGATAGATGCTAGGGAAATAGCTGTTGGGTAAAAAAAAACGGATGACAGTAGTTTCAAACAAGCCAAGACTATTTGATTCTTGGGGTGCTTCGAGTCTGACACTCTTCCTCCTAGTGTGATGCTAAAACCTCCTGCAGGACCACTCAGTGGGTGAGTGTAAAAATGTGGGCTCGTGAGCCCGCCCCCCTCAGACTACTGAGTCAGGCAGAATCTCTTGGCCAGGGACCCAGGAAGCTACACTCTTACTGATCACCCCAGGTGATTCTTTTCTTATGTATTACTTGGGTTTGACATAATCAACCATTATCTAATGGTAGATAAATACTATAATAAATTTTAATAAAATTATAGGGAAAGAAGATAAAGTTTTACTGTGATAGAAATACATACAGGGTAGGACTCATTTATCCACACAGCGCTTATCAACACCTGCCACGTGCCAGGCACTGTTGTGTGCGCTCAAGGCAGAGTGGTGAGCAAGGCAGACATGATTTCATGGCAGTTAGAGTTGGGCAGACAGACTATAAGTAAATAAATAGTTGTGGGTTGTGAGTGTATGAAGGAAGAAATTAAAGCCAGTGTTATTGATAGCAATGGACAGAAGATGAGCTTCTCTGAGGAAACATTTACCTCTGAGACAGGAAGAATGCGAAGAAAATCATCCATGTGCAGCTTTAAGGGTGGGGTACTCCTACTGGGAGGACAGTCTGGAGACAAGGAGCCTGTTTTTGAGAGCCTTGAGGAAGAAAAGAGCTTGGACAGACAGGGTGGCTGAAAGCCTGTGGTGAGGGACAGTAGTGAAAAATGAGACCATGATGGGAGATATGTGACTTCATCATAAGTAATTACAGAGGAAGCCATTGAAATGTAAAACAGAGGCATCATGGCTTTACAAAGATGCTATGTGGAGAGTAATTAGAGGATTAGGGTGGAGGCAGTCCCGTGAGGGGAAAACTCAGCCCAGGTGACAGGTAACAATGGCCTGAATAGCCAAGAAGTAAATGGATTCAAGAGGGAAAACAGCCTGGAGAGGGATTAGAAATGGGTAGAGGGCCATGAAGAGACGATGGCTGGGTGGACAGTGGGATGTGACCAAGGAGAGAACGTCAAGTCTAAAGGGAGTGCAGTGTCGAAAAGGCCGGGGCTTCCATGGTGGAGGCTTGAAAGATGAGTGTGTGTTCCCAAGGTGGTTAAGATGGGCGAGAGAAAGAGAAGGGAGGAAGAAGGGCATTCCTTGAGCCTGATGAGGCTCAAGAACAGAAAACAGCATCTTCCCAGACAGTACATTGGTAACTGTGGGCTTAGAGGAGATGTTGACTCTTTAGGTGAGTCTTAGATAGGGAGAGCATCTACGGTGGTTAGTAGTGTGAGCTGTAGAATCAAAGTACTTCAGAGGCTGGCTTCCTCGCTAACTTCACCTCTGTGAGCCTGTTTCCTCACCTGTAAACCTGAGAAGTAAGAATAATAATAATAATAATAATAATAATAATAATAGTATCAACCTTTGTAGAGATATTGTGAGGAAAAAATGTGATCATCCGTGCAAAGCATTGGCACAATGCCTGATAGAGGTGAGTGAGCTATGAAGGTTAGAGGTGTGGTTGTGAGGCTCTGTGAGCAGTGAATCGAGTAGATTATTTATTTGGACTTGGAGTCAGGAGTCCTACAACCTAGTCTTGACCCTGAACTTAACCAGTCAAAGCAATTCAAGTATCTTAAATACTTGGACCCTGCTGTCAGTTCCATCCTCTACAGAGGATTTAAGCAAATCAGAATAATTATTGGCTTCTGAGCTACCTTATTGTTCCAAAGAGCTTTGAGTCTCTTGCGTCAGAAGTTACCATCCAGAGAAGACTTCAATAATTCCTCATCTGTTCAGTCTAAGCTAGAATAACCTTATTTGCTAGTGAAATAGCAGAAGAAAATCAGCATGTACTTTCTAGTCCAATAGCTGGAAGAAGTTAGGTGGACGGACATGAACAACCCCTGCCTAGATAAGACGATAGACATGCCACCTCATCTAGTATGAGTACGTAGGACTGGTGAAAAAAAATTGACAAGGTGGAAGTGGTTATCATGGACTAAGATTATTTTGGACTAAGATATAAGAATGTTTAGAAGACTCTTTTTGTCCTAATTGAAGTAAATAAATTGAAGGTATTAACGCACATCACACACTGAGCTTTCTTAAGTATGTACAACATAGGCTTCTGAAGTCAGCATTCCTCAGATGTTTAAAATGGACAAAGGAGGGGCGCCTGGGTGGCACAGCGGTTAAGCGTCTGCCTTCAGCTCAGGGCGTGATCCCGGCGTTATGGGATCAAGCCCCACATCAGGCTCCTCTGCTAGGAGCCTGCTTCTTCCTCTCCCACTCCCCCTGCTTGTGTTCCCTCTCTCGTTGGCTGTCTCTATCTCTGTCAAATAAATAAAATCTTTAAAAAAAATAAATAAAATGGACAAAGGATTTGAAATCTGTCATTTCGTTTACTGCAGAAATAGGACTGAAATAACCTCCCTTTCCTTCAGTGCCTCGTACATGAAGCACTAAACCTTTTTCTGACCTTAAGTGGATAAAAGTTGCAAGCCTGGTCTTACAGCGTATAATGATTATAATAGCTAATATTTATTGCCTTCTTAGGTGCTCTTTGCAATTAACTGCTTTATGTGTATTCTTAATTCATCTCAACTGAAAGAAGCATACTATATACTCATTTTATGGCTGAGGAACCAAGATTCAAAGAGATAGGTAACTTTCCAGAGGTTACCTAGCTAATAAGACCACTAAATGGGTGGAGTTGTCTGTTTCATGATTTGGATGGTTGAAGCCCATCAGGCGAAGACTGCCCAGAAACCAACCTTCAAACAAGGGCCCAACAAAATTAAGTTTATTTAACTTGTGTGGCAAGAAAAAAGTACATCCCCATGAGACTATGAGCAGGAGAGAATAAGGGCTTAGTGTAGAGTTGGGCTTGTACTGGTGACTGTAATATGGATTAGGGAAGCAAGGACCAGTTATCTTTGGGAATTGTCAGGAAGCAGAGTCAATGTGGTGTTTCAGTAATTTTTATCCAGGAGATGAAGAGATGGATAAGGGACGAGACTGTCATCCATCAAAACAGTTGCTCATCTTAGAACAGCGGGACATTTGGTTACTTTGTGGTGCCTAGGGTCCTTTTCTCTCTCTTGCTGTGATTGTGGATTGTTTCCATCTTGTGCCTCCATGGTCACAGAGTGGCTGTGTCTGAGAATTGTTTGTATTCTGTAGAAGTTGTTTACGCTGAGTCACCCTCAGACAGTACCGCCTGGCTCTTGATTCTCTGGGCTCCCTCCTCCTCCCTCTCTCTCTCCCCTTTGCTCTTCTTCCCTCTCCTTCCTCTTTCCACTCTTTCCTCCCTCTATTGATTTCAAGTAAGGGCTGAGTTTTTCCATCCAAAGAATAATCCCACCATCATTAGGTCCTGTGATCTGTCCCTGGGGAATGTTAGCACAAGGAAGGTTTTCAGATTCAGAGAGACCTCATCTTGAATCTCAGCTCAACCATTTAACACCTCTTTAACCTTAGGCAAATTTGTTGATCTTTTTGGCCTAGGTTTCTTCATCTCTAAAAAAATGGGAAATGATAATTGCCTTGCAGACTGTTTTGAAAATCAGAGATAATTTACATACAGTGCTTGACACACAGAGTTCAGTCTGACCACTATTAAAAAGGCATAAACATTTGTCTAATGTTAATTTGATTTATACTTTATAAAGTATAAGTCTAACAGCAACAAACGTATTTTCTGTTACATAAACTATTTGATTGTGGAAGGTCACAGAAGATGGGAAGAGCCAGGCTTTCTGAATGTGATTTTCTACTCTTGAATATTATATAATGAAACTTGCCATAATTGCTGTTTTACATATATTAAAATTTAAAAAATACATAACATTATGCTACTCATTTAACTAATTAAAAATACAAGGTAGCATTAAGGCTCTCAACATTTCGTACCTAATAAAACTTGATGCGATACAGGAAAGGTTACCACAGTTACAGACTGGGCAGGGAAAAAATGACGGCCGAGGAAGGCTGTAAAGAAGAGTGGAAGATATAGAAAGCCTGCTGTCATTGTACGTGTAGAAAAAGGTCTTGTAAAACATTTCCACTGAAGGTTTACTTTTTACACAGGCAAAAATTGGGATTAAATGATAGGAGAATGAAATACTGAAATTACCCCTGAACTGTGGGGTGGTTTTTGTTTCCATCTTTGTTTTTTTTCCTACGTATTTTTCTACATTTTCCAGGTTTTCTACAGAAATCCTATTCATGATCAGAAAAAAAGGTTTTGGCAGAACCAGAAACCAGGAAAAAGGCATTTAGTCTTCTAAAAATCCTGTTTTTCCTGAAGTTGCTAGGTTTCTCAGCCATAGTTGCCAAAATCTTGACACCGTGTGTGTGTATCTGTGCGTGCGTGCATGTGCACACGCGTCTCACAAAACATCCTTAGGCATGTGCTAGACATTAAATGGTCTTTGAAATTCTGGTGCAGAATTACCTCAAATATGTGAACTGTGGAAACCGGAATGGTCCATTACAAACAGTGGTGCTGAGATAGCCCAGTCTTCTTCATTGTGTCTCCAGTTGTTTTATGATTTAATAATGCTATTTTAAGAGAAATACAATTGGAAAACAGCCTGCTAATGAAAAAAAGTTGCTACAAATGACTCACTTTTCGTGTGGTCCCTTCTTCTCCCCCCCCTCCCCACCCCCACACTAGAAGTCCGGCCTTCATTTTCGACACACAGATAATACGGTCCAGTGGTTAAGAGCAATGGAGTCTATTGGTCTACCCAAGGTAAGCGTGAACTGGGAAGCCAAAAGGGGTCATGCGAACACCTCATTATGACAAAAGATTGGGCATACTGGGATATGTTAATGTGGCAGATGGCCTGATTGCCTCAGGCACGACAAATGTGAGGACTACACAGAAATATGGAAAGGCCTGTACAAAGTAATATATGGCAGGAACTCAGAATGAAGTATGGAGAACAGCTAAGTTAATGCCCTGTATAAATTCACAAGGTCACAACAAGCTTCAGCTGGTAGATAGTTAATTTAAAATAGCCACCTCCTTTTTTTACTTCAGTTTCTGTATTATACTACCATATATTGTATCACTGTACATCATAATGACAAAGGCATTTATAAAGTATTATTATAGATCATATTATCACTTTGAATGTTAAAAGCTAGAGGGTTCTAGCTCTTCCTCTTGAAATAGCTGTCCCAAATAAAACTCAGCAAATATTCAGAGCTTGTTAAATTGAAAGAGTGGGCACACTTAAGCCTGAGAGACAAATAGACAAGTAGAGGAAATGAGGAAATAATTACATTTGTTAGAAATTGTAGAGTGATTTCTTAAACGTCTTCTTTTGAAATAATTTTAGATTCACAGGAAGTTGCAAGAATAGTACATCTGTGCTTATTCTTCATTCAGCTTCCCCCAGTGGTGACATCTCATAACTGTGGTAAAATAAATTGACGTTGGTGTGTTACTATTAAGGCTACAGACCTTAACTTAGTTTTCACCATTTTTATATGCAATGATTTGCGTGTGTGTTTCTGTGCAGTTTTATGCCATGAATGTATTTGACCACCACCACAGTTAAGATACAGATACCACAGAGGAGTAGGCCTTGACATCTCATCCTTTCCTAGCCCTGTCCCCTGGCAGCCACTAATCTGTCCTCCATCTCTATGGTTTTATCATTTTGAGAATGTTAAAGAAGTGGAATCATACAGTAGGGAATCTTTAGAGATTGACTTTCTTCCAGTAAGCATGATGCCCTCGAGACCAGTCAGGTTTTTGTAGGTATCGTAGTTCACTCCTCTCTGGAGCTTATTAGGTACAGCTGTTTTGAAGAAATGATATCGAGTGGTCCAGCCTCAAAGCAAGGGGACAGGCTACCGATGTAAGACCTGTGTTGGTGGTGGTATTGTTAATCCGGGTTTGAATTAACAACCGCACCACAACAAAAACAGAGGATTCCTTAATATAAATTATAAATGCCTATTTTCAATCTACTTGAGGTTATACTTGATTTAGTTCGCTTCTTTTATTTCAAAATAGTCAATATTGATTTCTTCTTCCATTTTTAATGAAATTACTTTCCCTTCTCCTAAAATGCCCAGAACATTAAATGCTCTTCCCATCTGGGCACTAGTTAAAATATAGAATTCATATTTCTGGGTTGTCATTTAGCAAGTACTGACTGGGTAGTAAGCAGATTAATAACAAAAGAAAAAAATTCAAATAGAATTTTTCTGTATGAGTCAACATACTTTAAATTAGGATAATTTTGTTTCATAGATTTGATTTAAACCTTTTCAAATTTTGTGTGTTGGGCCAGGTTTTCCATAATTTTAAGCCAAATAAGTGATCCATAGAGCAGATGCTGTTTTAACACTGATTTTTGTGAAGTGATTGATACATTACATTGCAGGGATGAGACAGCAATAGTGTGCTGAATTGACGGATGTATTTGACGACTACTAATGTCTTCACTTAACCAATATTAAGTGCCTACTCCGTGCTCAGCATCGTGTTAACGCTGAGGATACAGTGATGAATAAAATGTTCTGGACAACTCTGTGAATTGATCACATCTTATTGCCATAAGAAGACCTATTCATAAAGAGTTTGCAAAAGAAATGAAGCAATATTTATATAAGTACACATTTCCGTATGGAGAGATAGAAAGAAATATAGAAAGTTGTTGAAAGGAAAAGGAGTGGGGAGCTGTAGGGTTCTTCTGCTTCCCCAGTAGACCTTGAAACCTGGTCCTGTTCTTCCGAACTGGGAATCCTCTTCCNTGTAACAGCAAATGTGTTGAGGGAAAGTTGAAAAGACCCTCGAAGTTTCCTAGGCTGCGGTCGTTTCTTTAAGTGCTCAGGGGCTACACATTGTGGCTGAGGAAACTTCGCTGCTTTCTTCTCTCAGCTTTTTTCAACATCCAATAGAAAATTGCACTTGAGTATCAAGTGCTACCATATGATAGAGGATATAATTTTAGTTTTTATGGCAACTTTTATAAAAGAACTACTGAAAGCCAGCAATGCCAGTATGCTTATCTTTTTCTTAGAAGCTTCAAGCCTAATTATTCATTTTTTGGTGCTTAGGAACAGAGAGGTTTGGTGCCCTATCCTGAAATCTGTTTCTTATCAAGCTTTTAGTTTCAGGCTTAAAAGTGGTATAAATGTGTATTAGAAGCCTCAATGTTGAAACTTACTAGTTAAGTAGCACCATATTTAGGTGTTTATCCAAAAAAGTAATCAGGTGTTCAGAAATGCAGGGATGTTCATTGCAGTGATTTGTAATAGGGACAAATTTAATAGGGACAAATGGGGGGGAGTTCAGCCTTGGAGAACTGGCTTAAATTATCGTTCAAAAAGATAAAAGAATCACAAACATCTATTAGAAATAATGTTCTAATAGAATAATGAAGGGGATGGACAACAGTCATGTTCTATAGTACTACAGTAATACCGTACTGTAGTGTTACTGGGGTTACAGTATTACATACAGACATACAAAAGGCAGAGGCACATATTGAAAAAACCTTGGAAGAAAATATACCAAAATGCTAGTGGAAACAACCTAGGAAGTGAAATTATAGGTAATGTTTCTTTCATACCTCATTTACGTTCCAGATTTTATTTGGTAAAATGTGTTCCATCCAGCGGGAAATGACATCAGTGTGTGTTGTGTGTGCATACCTGTTTACACAAGTGCGACGCTAGGTGTTTAACGTTATAGTAAAACACTGTAAGCTGGACACCCTTCTCAGGCTAGGGTACCTGTAGGCAGTCACAGGAATGACCCTGTACAGAGAGCAGAGCCTGACTGGGCTTGCCACGAGTGAAGTGGAATTGCCACCTAGCCCTGTGGATGCAGCCTCCTTGCAGTGGCCGCCTGGGAATCCCCCCCTCCTGAGCCCCCTAGGAGGCGTGCTGTCAGGGGACCAGACGCACCGATGGGTCTGCCTGTAGAGTGAAAGAGAGCAACAACGGAGAGGGGTTCCTCTACGTTTAAATAAGTACAGCAAAGACAATCAAAGTAGCATCATTTGGGAGTTTTAAAATAACTGTGCAAAGCAAAACATAAGAAAACATGTTGTTTCTTTTGTTTTCCAGATATTTTATCCAGAAACAACAGATGTCTATGACCGGAAAAATATACCGCGAATGATATACTGCATTCACGCGTTGAGGTGGGGAAAAAGACACAGCTAAGAGTCGAAGAAGTAGATGTCAATGAACCTGTAGTTTCTCTTTTAGAAGAGGGATCTTAAGTTACTTAAATAATCTGGAGAACTTTAACTGCATTGTGTTGTTTTGAATTTGGCACAAGTTTTTTAAATTGTCACGTAAATACGGTCCTTGAACTGGGAAAATATTTTTTTGATTTTTTAAATCTAATTCAAAACAGAATACCAGAAAATGAATGAAAGACCTGTAAGTGTAACGAGAAGATGTAAGTTGAAACTTCTAGGGATCTCAGGGAATAGCCAAAATACATCAAATGGGCAGCTTTGATGGTCATTTTAATTTTGATACTCTTAAGTTATCATTTTGCTTCAATTCTTATTATAAACTAATGAAGTCCAACATAAGGATAGTTTCTTTTGACTTTGCTCAATAGAACTTGCACTGTAAGGGTAAAGAAGAAACATAAGAGGGGCGCCTGGGTGGCTCAGTCGTTGGGCGTCTGCCTTCGGCTCAGGGCGTGATCCCAACGTTCTGGGATCGAGCCCTGCATCGGGCTCCTCCGCTGGGAGCCTGCTTCTTCCTCTCCCACTCCCCCTGCTTGTGTTCCCTCTCTCGCTGGCTATCTCTCTCTGGGAAAGAGAGAGAGAGAGAGAATCTTAAGCAGACTTCATGACCAGCATGGAGCCAGCCTCTGGGCTGAATCTTACAACCCTGAGATCATGACCTGAACCAAAATCAAGAGTCGGACCTTAACCAACTGAGCCACCCAGGCGCCCCAAGATACTATCGTTCGTTAATTTAAAGCAATTGTTTGATAACTTAATTTTTGAAAACGCTTAAATTGTGCTAGTTCACAGATCATTTTTTATCTTACTCGCCTGGAAGAAACGTTATTTTTAGATGGTAAAAAGATGATTCTAAAAATCCGGTTTATGGCTGTCATCTTGCATTCATGCAGGTAATGGCTGGAAGACTTCATGTCTAATTAAATTTTAAATTTCTTCTAGAACATCTGCCTTATGTTTATATCACTAGAAGTCATTTTCCTGGCAGAGTCTTCTGAGTAGAGGTTTATATTAACTTCTTCCTGGCTCTTTTCCTCTCCAAAGGAAAAGGTTTCTACAATAATTCATTGCACTGCGGCCTACTAGAAAAGAATTTTGATTATGTCATATAATTTGACTTTTCCCCCTGATGGGTACTTATGAGATTTCTTTGGAAGATGGCAGTTGCTAGAAATACAGACCAAATGTAGGCGCCTTACTGCGATTTCTTTTTATTCTAGTAATTTAGAATGGGTTTGAGGGCGGGATCACTTCTCTGCCTGCCTCCTCATGTGTGGCTAGTATATCATAATGCCAGCAGCGTTTCTAAAAGTGCTTGTCTGTGCAAAAGTGCTTGTCTCGAGGAATATTTTCAAATGTTGCCCAACATTCCTTGTCAAATATTTTTCAGAGCTTAGAATGTTCACTTAACACTACACCTAGTACTGCTTTTGTGACCTGCTAAGCCAGCTCCCATTCATTATTGTCACGATCACATCCACCCATCGTTGTGCTAATCTCCAAATCTGTGGCATGCTCTTGGAGTATCTTGGACAAGCTTAAGTTGATTTCCCAGTGCAGACACCTGGGGTGTTAATGTTAAGCTGCTTATAAAGAAATGGTGTGCTAAGTTCCTTTCTAGTGATGTCACTGTTCTTCCACAGAAATTATGTAGAACTGCACTGAGGCTTACAAATGGTTTGTGATCATTTCAACAATGGCTTCAGCAGCTTGGGAAATGAAGAAAAGGCAACTTCTTACTCTTGCCACTTGTATGCGAATGTTGGGGTGATATTTTCTAGGACTGCTTTTCGCAGTCATGCAATTACTCATGGAAGTCTCCATTACTATTACTCATTCCAGAGATTCCTCTTGAGCCTGCCCCTCACCAAATCTGACCTTAGGTAGGACCTTTAAGCTGTTGACTTAATACACAGCATCCCCTGGGAGAATCTCCTTCACTTTTCTCTGTCCTAAACGTACGCGTGACTTCTCCTTGGTATAGAACTGAGAAGTCTCAAGTATATCTAAAGTTTTTTCTATCAAAACGTTTTCCCTCAATGGTTTAGAATACAGTTACTCAAATGAGGCTGATACTCTGCTCTGTTGACCGAGACACCTTTGGGAGCTGGGTAGCCTTCAGTAAGTGGGTTCCCTCTCACTGGATAATTACAAGTGATGCTGGAAATGAACACATACGTGTCTGGCCATTAGATCCTGGCTGGGGATACAGCAACATGGCTGGTGTAGAAAGTCATCATTACCGGACAGGGAATTGGGCAGGTCAAAGGTTCTGAGTATAGATCAGAAACCAGGTGGAAAGATCTCCCAGGTACCCAGGCACTGCCTTCCCGCTACCCCAGCCCGCGGGCCTGGTGTGATCTGCAGTGTTAGCTCTCAGTCCTGCCAACTTGTCTTCTATTCCCTGTCTTCTTCATTTGGCCTTAACAACCTCATTAAGATCCTCTGGGCTTTCACCCTTGCTTCCTGTTTGTATCTGCTTTCCACTTTTCTGGCCTGGTCCTCACCTTTTCACTCTTATTTCTGCCCCTGGTCTTGTTGCTTGCCACTCATTGCTCCCTTTGTCTGCAGCTTGATGTTCTCAGTGAAATGCCACCAGGGAGTGTGAGCACAGCAGCCCCAGGGGAAATCCTCATACTTTGCTTCCTGTAGAAAGACTCACCTCAGTGATAGGTGACCTCATTCTTTTTCCAAAGAAGTGTTTACCTTTTTCTTATTTAAAATAAAATATTAAATTCCCATTGTGGGAAAAATTGGGAAACTTGGAAGATATACCAAAGGAAAAGCTAGCTAAAGTACCCATTATGGCAACACCAGTATATTGCGACTCTTTTGGTGTATTTGCACTTAAAACGTGTATTGGCATGTTTTCTTTTTGTGGCTTCATTTGGAATGTATGAAAGTCTGCAATGAAAAGAAACCAGTTCAAGAAGTGAGAGCCTTGCTAACAAGTTGCTGCTAATGATTTTTTAACTGGAGAAGAACACTTTTTGCATGTCGTTCGTTGCTCAATTTATGAAACAACAGTTCAGTGTTTAAACATTGGTTATAAAATGAAATTAGGGGCGCCTGGATGGCGCAGTCATTAAGCGTCTGCCTTTGGCTCAGGGCGTGATCCCAGCATTCTAGGATCGAGCCCCACATCAGGCTTCTCCACTAGGAGCCTGCTTCTTCCTCTCCCACTCCCCCTGCTTCTGTTCCCTCTCTCGCTGGCTGTCTCTCTGTCAAATAAATAAATAAAATCTTTAAAAAATAAAAATAAAAAAATAAAAAATGAAATTAGTTGAAAAATTTTAGTAGGACTGATATTTTGACACTTGAGATACCTTAAAGGGCAGGTGAAATACCCGGAGGTATCATTACCACCTTAACACACTTAAACCCATTCTGAAAGATCCACACTGCAAGTTTCACTCATTTAATTATTGATGCACTAATTTTGACTCAGCCCAGGACTATAATATATTGACCCTTAGCCAGAGTTGACATGATCATAAGGGCACCAGAAACCAAAGACCTTCACACCTGCCTGGGTTATAGGTCTGGCTTCTGACTGGTCAGTTGTCAAGCGGCACATGGTCCCGGTTTGGCTTCTTCCCCCAAGGTGAGTCAGACCCTGGCTACCAGGCATCAGTCAGACCTTTATAATTTTCAGTATATGACTTCCGGGTAGGTTTTTATTTTCATTCTGGCCCCCACCGCCTCATCCCCCAGAAATGATTGACCGCCTAAGTCTCGCTTGGCCAGTGTTACATAACCCATTGTCCTGTCATAATGATGTATTGGCCTGATCTGTTAACATTATTAAAAGCTTAGGTATGCCTTTTGAATGTTTTCTTGAAATTAGTTGGGCATTCTAGAGGTTTCTCACCCACGAGATGAAGGATTGACTCTACCTAATGTTCTTCGGTAGATTGTTCATTTGGCTGATTGATCATCTCAGACTGTGTTTCTGGATCCTCTGTCTGCTTGATGATGATGTGTCAGTGCCAGACCCTCTTCCCACCTGGCTGTTTCTGTGTGTTCTTTAGGCCTTTCTTATCTTAGGTCACTTCCTTGGTTTTCCATGACATTCTGGCTTAGAGTTCCTGGTTTTGATTCTTACGGTATAAGTATAATATAAAGAGTATAAAAATATCTATGTTCCGTGGACAGATATAGAAAAAACCAAGCACCTGTATTTTAATAACATGTCCCATCTTGTTAAAATCAGCACAATTATCCATGTCTTACTTTATCAATTTGTATTATAATTTCCTTTCTGTACACTTTGTACCATTCTCTTTTGATGATGGTTGTGAACTCCTGGCCTTTCACACACTTAACCAGGGTTGGTATCTTCTGCTCTGATGGATCAGATTGATTTACTTTGGTCAGCGGGAGCTCTTTGGGGCCAGCGCCTTTGTCCTTGTAGCATTTGTCCCTGACATTATTGGAAAGATCCTTGCTTTGTGGTCACAACAGGATGTTCAAGGCCTATCGTAATTATTTCTGCTTCGAGACATGAAATAATCTCCCCTCCCAGGAATCCTTTGCAAGTCATATGTGCGTAATGATCTTTCTCGTTTGATAGATTAGCGGTCTGGATTCTGCTTTTCTTACTGTACCAACTTTCTTGGACCATTAAGGCACTGACAACAGCAGGCTGAAGATCAGCCGCCTCCCCTCTGTTTCGTGGCTGGTGTTCCTGCTGCAGATCATGGCCCGACTGCCCCAGCAGTCATGTTTTCAAATGCAGTGATGGTGCCGCAATAGCACACATTTGGGGCTTGCATTTGTGATAATGGCTCTGGTGACCCCACTCCCGATTAACCAGTTGTCGTTCCAAATGCACTGACTGCTTAGGGAAGAAGGGCCCCTCTACAGCACACCTGCAGGCAGGCAGCTGCCTTGCTTACCAGGTTGATTATGTATCTGGCCCTCAGGCTTGGATCCAGAACTCTCTTTGTCTTACGCTCTATGCCCTAAGGAGGTTTAACCTTTTAAAAAACCAGTTAATGGGATGCCCTGGGTGGCTCAGATGGTTAAGCGTCTACCTTCCGTTCACATCAAGATCCCAGGGCCCTGGGATCCTGCCCCACGTTGGGCTCCTTGCTCAGCAGGGAGCCTGCTTCGCCCTCTGCCTGCTTCTTCCCCTGTTTGTGCTCTCTCTCTCGCTGTCAAATAAATAAAATCTTTAAAAAACAACAACAAACTGGTTGTTGGCTTATACCAGACTGATGGCGGGTCTGGCAGAGAGCATGCTTGCACTTATAAATAAGCCTCCTAGACAGAGTTTCTTTTTTTTTTTTTTTAAAGATTTTATTTATTTATTTGACAGAGAGAGAGACAGCCAGCGGGAGAGGGAACACAAGCAGGGGGAGCAGGAGAGGAAGAAGCAGGCTCCCAGCAGAGGAGCCTGATGTGGGACTCGATCCCAGAACGCCGGGATCACGCCCTGAGCCTAAGGCAGATGCTTAACGACTGTGCCACCCAGGCGCCCCCTAGACAGAGTTTCTAACCCAGAGGGCAGTTTCTGCGTTTATGTCTCAGGAGGGATATGTGGAGACGGCAGTATTCGGGATTAAGATGAGAAGGATGATAATACCTTATGTAGCTTTCAAATCGCTCCTTGTTCAAAATTCTCCCCACACTCTCGACCATACTGTCTCCTCCTTTTCCTATCCTGAAATAGTATCAGGACTCCATCTTTTTGTCCAACTCAATTGTAAGCTCTTCGAGATCGTGAGCCATGCCTTGTCGCCGAACACAGCACATACACAGCCCTGATGCCAAATTAAGTCTCTGGAGTTCATATTTTTAAGTTTTTAGCTGGTAAGGGTGCCTCAGAATTCTTTTTATTTTTGCTTGAATATTAGGTGAAGAACACTGGATTTTGACATGATACTGGCAGGAATGTATATGATTAAGATGGAAAAATAATTTAGCTCTCTGGATGAAACTATTTGAAACATGGTACTCGTGAGGGAAAATAGTAAAAGGTTCTTTGTGTTGAATAAGCAGAAACTCCTGGATTAGTTCTTAGGAAGTTGTTAATTATTAATTGGTTATTAATAAAGGACAGAATCATTTAACAAGGATCATAGTAGTAATGAAAGCAAACAATTGTATGCCTGGCACTGTTCAAAGTACTTTACAGGTGCAATCTCATGTAATCCTCCCCATATACCTATGTGGTACATCCTGTTAATAATCCCATTTTCTAATGAAGGAAGTTGAGGTACAGAGAGACTAAGGTCACACATCTAGTACATGGCAGAGTTCGGCTGTGTGACACCGGGTCCTGGGCTGTTACCGGCTTCGTCACTGGCCTCAGAAGGGAGTCATGCGTTTGCCTACTACCAAGAAAACTGAAGACAGCATCCAACTTGAGCATAGGCCTCTCAGCTGTTAATTTTAGGAAGTTTTAAGATGCGAAATCGTGGAACCTCAAAACTGGAAAGACCTTGAGAAGTTACTTCTGTCCAGGTCTTCATTTCAGAGATGAGGGGACTGAAAGCAGTGGGTTATGTGACTTGCTCAGAGTTCCACATCTAGATGGGGCCGGTCTTGCAGCCAGGATCTGGGTCTTAGGATGCTGCTCCCATGGTCTTTCTGGTTCGCCTGAGGCTTGGATTTGTAAGCATTCATCTCACAGGCCACACCATAAAGTGAACTGCACAGGATCTGATCCAGAAAAGCTGAAATAAATTCAGCTCCTACCTTGTAAGTTTGCATTTCATTACTATTGCACCTTTTAATGTGTACATTGAAAGTAGTAGGAAAAGCCCTGATAGGTTTGTTTTTTGGTGTTTTGTTTTTTGTTTTTCGTTTTTTTACCGTATTGCTTCCTGAACTTGAACTGATACTGTTTGTACAAATGGGAGCACATGGGCCAGAGAGGCTTTTGCTACCTCAGGGCAACCTCTCTGTAACTGGCCCCTCTAAGCTACACGAGTGTGCTGTCCCTCTGGTGTGAGAAGAGCCTCCCTATTTCACACCAAGTACTTTCTTATTTGGGGGAAGCTAAGCGATGGTGACATTCGTGTCCTTGGCTTCCTTTGGAATTGCCCTCGCACTTTGTATTGGCCCTTAGGCACGAAAGGTGCTTAAAAAGTTGTGTCGAAGAGCTCCAAGAAATTGGTGTTTTTTTTATATTGGACAGGCTCTTCTTTTAAGATCAAGACTCTGGATTTCCTATGCGCTGCAGGTAGTGAATGGCCTCATTTGAATTTAAATGCTTGGGAAGGAGTGGGCTGCTGTGGCTGATTCTCTTCAGCATGGGAAGAATGGATGAGTACACAGTAACCTGCCCTTCTGAGTGATCTGGTTGGAAGTGCCTCCCACGCAGAAAGTCGTTATAAAACTCCCACACGGTGAAAAGTGGGGCTTTTCAAAAAGCTAATAATTGAAGCTTCAACACTGGAGGCAATAAATGTTGAAAATTGAAGCCAGATAAAAAATATACATTAACATTTAAACATTTTTGGTGAAAGTATGTATGTGCAAATGAGATTTCTAACTGATCCATACCAATTTCAGAAAATCTCTTATTTCAAATCGCGTTAAAAGCCAAGATTGTTTGATCCAAAAGGTAACTTCTCAGCACCACCTTGTGGTAACTTTTAGTTAAACCAGGATGTTGGCTTATTGTAGGATTTATGTTAGTATTACAGCGTGCAGTGGGGAAGTAGAAAGTGTAATTGGAAATAGTCACCCAATTTCTTCAGTACCACAGGGGAAAATTAGCACTTTTGTTTAGTATAATAGTTATAATTCCTATTACCAACAAACCTATATTTTGTGGAAGCCTAAACGCTCTTATTTTAGGAACAGCGTGGCAGAGAAAAATATTTTTTATGGAGTAGATATCCTATGCATAGTAATTAAATGAGTGGATCAGTAGAGGAAAAAATGTGAAAACAACTGAGATGAAATTACTAAAGTAGTAATTAAAAAAAAAAATCATTCCCAGTAAGAAAGGATGCCATCCCCTGACCACACAGACAAGGTGGGATTGACTGAGAAACAAGACAGAAGACCACAGCCCAGAAATCACAGGGTGCAGCAGAGCAAGGAGCTGCCCTGGGGCTTGCTACAAGCAATCCAGAAAAAAAGATCCCAAAGCCAGCGTTACCCCGGAAGCCCCAATGTGAGAAGGCAAGACATGGGCACCCTCATGGTGTCAGCCCCATGTTCCCAGGTGGTCTCCCTAAGACTGGCTCCTGTCATGGGAACCTGTGGTCCACAATGGCAAAAAGCAAGTCCCAAGCCCCACGATGAGCCCCAGATCAGGGAATGCCAGACAGTTGAGGGAAACCAACCTCTGAAAGTGGCATTAGATTCAACAAGAAGACGTGCCAGCCAAGGAATAAAGGACAATATTAAAATAGGTGCTATTGGTAATTTATTCAACTCATCACTTATTGAATACCTAAGCTTACAACAACAACAAAAAAGATAACATTAAGAAAGAGGAAAACTGGAGGGGGCACCTGGCTGGCTCTGTCAGGAGATAGTACGACTCTTGATCTCAGGACTGTGAGTTCGAGCTCCACGTTGGGTGTGGAGATTACTTAAAAATGAAACCTTAGGGGCGCCTGGGTGCCTCAGTCGTTAAGCGTCTGCCTTCAGCTCAGGGCGTGATCCCAGGGTCCTGGGATCGAGCCCTGCCTCAGGCTCCCTGCTCTGCTGGGAGTCTGCTTCTTCCTCTCCCACTCCCCCAGCTTGTGTTCCCTCTCTCGCTGGCTGTCTCTCTCTGTCAAATGAATAAATAAAATCTTTAAAAATAGTAATAATAATAAATCTTAAAAAAAAAGGAGGGGGGCACCCAGGTGGCTCAGTTGGTTAAGCATCTGCCTTTGGCTCAGGTCATGATCTCAGGGTCCTGGGTTGGAGCCCCGCATGCATCCAGCTCCCTGCTCAGTGGGGAGTCTGCTTCTCCCTCTCCCTCTGCCTCTCCTCCCCTCCACACCGCTCTGCTTGTTCTCTCTCATTCTCTCAAATAAATAAAAATTCTTAAAAACAAACAAACCCCCCCACAGCGTTAAACACTTTAATTATAGATAGAAAATTGGTTGTTAGAAGACATTTTATGGATGCCTCCTACTTAAATTTTATTGTCACATTTTCAAAATTTCTCCCATTAAATTGTTTCTATTTTCTTTGTAGATTAGTTCATGTATATTTTTTAATTTAGTTGTAAAAAGAGAAGAGAAAGAGGTAAATCAGATACTATGAAAGAAATTGGAGGATGATTTTTTGTCATTTCTTAATGTGTGGCTTTTATTTTCCTAGAATTCTTTTGCAGTTTTGCCATACCTATCCATTTAATTCTGTTTAATTTTGTAATATCTGTTAGTACAAAGGAACAGTTGAAGAGGTTGACATTTCATTTGTTCCGCATGATATGGGCTCCCTTTTAACAGGAATATTTTTTCCACGTAATAATGAGTTGAGAAGTGGTTCATAAAATATTATAGTTTTGAAAATGTCAGCTTTCTAGTTTTAATGACTTGTTTGGAGTGAACCTTTGGTAATAAAGTCTTCAGAGGCTGTGTAAATAGTTTTATATCCCTGATAATCTCTAAAGACATAGAATTTAAACTAAGGAATGTATCCCATCTTTCTAGCTTTGAGTTATGAATACATAATGCCTATTTTATATTGAAGAATGTTCAGAGTCTAATATGTTTTCCACCTGTGGGTAAGATACGAAAATCGTATTGGAATTTAGTACTAAAATTACAATTACCATATGTTTAAAATGTCATTTGTTCTTTGTTCTTTGGTTGTGGTTTTGATGGAAAAGGGGGGAAACCAAAGAAAGGTAAACTCGCCTCCCCCAAAAAATATTTAAAATTCAAAAATTCATTAATAGGCATTTCCTGGAAGAAAGAGACATGGAACAATTTGTGTCTAAAAACATGTTTACCCTTACAACTAACAAAAGGGAATGCAGACGTAATGTTTTTGGCTATCAGATTTGCAAGATTTTCTTTTTTTTTTTAATAATAATAATATTTTTTTATTATGTTAGTCACCATACAATACATCCCTAGTTTTTGATGTAAAGTTCCATGATTCATTACTTGCGTATAACACCCAGTGCACCATGCAATACGTGCCCTCCTTAATACCCATCACCAGCCTATCCCATTGCAGGATTTTCTTTGCTAGTATTCTGTGGTAAGCAGGCAAAGAAAGTGGCATTGTCATGTATTGGTGGTAAAATAAGGTCACACCCTTCAGCGGATTCTTAGGTTCAGCTAAGCATTCAGTGTCTCCTGATTGCCATAAACCATGTCTGTACTAGTTGCTCAGAAGGATCTAGAAACCGGGAAACCCAATCAGCTGGCAGGACAGCATCAAGTACCATTTGAAAAGGCTTGATCTTGAACTTCAATGAAATTTTATGCATTTTATAATCTCCCCAGGTGCATCTCACCTCAGCATCTGAAGTGATGATCTTGAAATATATTGAGCCAATGAAATCATTCTTAGTTCATTTTCTCTTATTGTATAATTTCTAAATTCTATTTAAAATCTCATAAATTACAAACCTATAAAAAATAATAAAGTGAATACAGATTTTTTTTTTTAGTTGGTCTATAGGATTACTCTTTGGGGGTAAGGAAGTTAGGATCATCATGGAAAGAAACTACTTCAGTGATTAGATGGGGAAAGCCATATAACCATATATTTGCACATTTGGTAAAATTTAGATGCCAGCCCTCTGCTCTTTTGTCAAGTTATGGATAGGTTAGTGCGTGCCATTGTTACTTCCTAAGGAGTTTTAAATACACACACACACACACACACACAATTTATTCTCCATCTTCCACTTAGTCGTATGCCCATATTGTGGTTTATCACCCCATCTGCTGATAGTCTCGCCACTCTATTTATTTGTTTCAGAAAATGTAAAACAAATAGGTCTTCAAAGGGTGTGTGGTACTTAAAGGAGTATCGAAAAGGAATATATAATTTGAGCTGTACTTTCAACAAAATAATCATAGAAGGAGTATCGACAGAAATGTTCGCTGGATTTATTACTGGCTATTTTGTATAAGGTTTGTTTCTTATTCTCCCTACAAATGGGTGGTAGAGAGTTAGTTGACCCAACGGAAATGCCATGTTCTAAAGCAGACCGGTCTTTGGGACTTAGACTATGGTTGTAGTCCCCCTCCACCAGGGACTGTGTTACCTCAGTTTCTCCATCTATAATATGAATGGATTAGATGAGATAATCTCTTAGGTCTTTCTTAACTAAAAAACCCTTAGGACTTAAGTAATTTTTTTATGCTAAGATGTGTGACGATCAAACTTCTGAACTGATGATTTTATGTTCTGTCTTTCAGTTTATACCTGTTCAAACTAGGAATAGCACCCCAGATCCAGGATTTGTTGGGAAAAGTAGACTTCACAGGTACTACTCTTTATGATTTTTACATTATCATTTACTAAGAAAAATGTATCAATACTTTTGTTTTCCTTTTGATAGCATCGATTCCCATTTTTCCTCTATATTGATCAGAGGAGAAAACATCACTATCTTGTTTGTATTCAACCAGTTTTCCTTTTCCCCATATTGGTGAAATGAGAAATAGGCTGACTTCTTCCTCAGGTTCTTGTTTAGAAGTGCCCCACCTTCTTGATGAAGACACTTTTTTCTCTCTTTTTTTTTTTTTTTAAATAATGGCATGGCATTTTTAATTTTCTTTTTTTTGTTTATTTGTTTTTAGAGAGCATGCACGTGCAGGGGGGAGGGGCAGAGGGAGAGAGAGACTCTTAAGCAGGCTCCACACCCAGCATGGAGATCATGACCTGAGCCAAAATCAAGAGTTGGTCACTTAACCGACTGAGTCACCCAGATGCCCCCTTTCATATTCCTTATTCAGAAAAATAAGCCTCACGTTTCTGGGAGCGAGACTGTGGGGTGAAGACATTTCTTGATGTGAATATATTCGTTCCTGCTTCCATCTCTGTGTCTTTCTTTGATGTTGTTTGTTGTTGTTGTTCTTTTTCAGAGGAGGAAATTAGTAATATGAGAAAGGAACTTGAGAAATATGGAATACAAATGCCATCTTTCAGCAAAATAGGTGGTATTCTGGCTAATGAACTGTCAGTGGATGAAGCTGCTTGTGAGTCTATTTAAAATCAGAGCTTACTGTTGACTTGAGACTTAACCTACACTTTGTTGATGTCCGTTCCAAGAAGGAGCATATTTAGAAGATACTTTCAGCCCCCTTTCAAAGTTTTTATTGGATGTATTGTAGATGGTTAAGTTGAGCATATGAGAACATAACCCTGTAATTGATTTAGACTTTACACATGTACTTGTGCAATGTGAATTAAAAGTTTTCATAAATACCTTTAGTCACAATATGTCTTTGCTTTTTGCGTCATCAGATTTTATTGGTAGAGTACATTGCTGTATTGTCCTTCTGTGTTGCAAGTTCAATTGCCAGTATCATTTGGAAACAAACTGGTACTTTAACAGTGTCCACATCCCCTGTCAGCCCCTGGGGGTTGACATACCTCTTGGTTCATTTTAGCCACTCATAAATTCATAGAGGTCACAGGGCAGATGCTGAGACAGGACCCAAGTGAGATGGGCAGGTGGAGAGGTTGTCAGAGGGGTGCTCTGTGAAGTGTCTCGGGGGTCTTCTCTGGCCTTTATAACTGGAAGCCAGAGAAGAAAGTAAAACTGCTTACGTTTACGCTGTGTCTGTGCAACTTTCCATGTTGTCTTTGGCTCATGAAAATCTTTTTTTTTTCCCCCTCTTTTCAGTGCATGCTGCAGTTATAGCCATTAATGAAGCTATTGAAAAAGGAATAGCAGAACAAACCATTAAAACGCTAAGAAACCCAAACGCAGTTTTAACTTTAGTAGATGACAGCCTTGCACAGGAATACCAGAAGGAACTCTGGGAAGCCAAGAAGAGGAAAGAGGAGAATGCAAGACTGAAGGTATTAATTAGATTCTCAGTCATACAGCTCTGAGTAGCTAGTTTGAAGAAGCCTTGGTGTTAAAAGTGATCGTTTTAAATCACCTGGCAGTGATCTCTGTAGCCATAGGCAGTTGGCTGGGGTGAAATGTGGGGGTAAAAGCAGACCACGCACTATGTAAAGAAAAGAGGTTTCCTTTTATGCTTATTCTTACGGGTTACAAGGATTGACAGTCATGTTGTAAACTTATGACTTACCTGGGAAGTGTGAAAGTAATGGCTCAAGATCGTCCCTTGTTGGGCATCGTCTGCAGACCTTGTATTAGCCGAGTTACCTGCAGATTGATTAACAGAGGTTAATGGTTCGGTGTGGTGAAGTTGAGAGCTGATGTTTTTGAAGTAGCTCTCATATTTCGCCTTCCCTCCTCTGCGAGGCAGCCTGACCTTGACTTCTGCCTTCCTGTCTAGCATTACTTAGGACAGCTCTTGTTGGCCATCTTTCTCCTACTTAGGCTCTTGCTGTGTCAGCTTCAGCTCCATTACCAAAACTTCCCACTTGCTCTTACTGCCTTCTCTCACCTGGTGGCCTCTGCCCGCCCCGCCTGCCTGCCCCACCCTGCCCCGCCTGCCCCACCTGCCCCGCCCCACCCTGCCCCTCCCGCCTGCCCCGCCCTGCCCCCCCTGCCCCCCGCCCCACCCTGCCCTGCCCTGCCCCGCCTGCCCCACCCGCCCCACCGCCCCACCCTGCCCCGCCCCGCCCGCCTGCCTCAGGTTGGCTGCTCAGCGGGCTCCCCTGCTGCTTCAGGGCACGGTCCTCCTCTGCCTCTCAGCGGCTCTTCTCCATCCTCCCTGTGCCTACGGGGATTCTTTAAGGTCTGACCTGGAGTCACTTCTGTCTCTGTTCCTTCTCAGACAAGCTCATCCACTTGCTGGGGAAATCAGCTGTCAGCTTGATACCAGGCCCCTCGAATGCTCCTCCAGACGACTTCATCTCTTTGTCCCATGGGCCTTGCCCTTCACCAAGTAGGGAGAGTGCTTATTTCTTTTTTTTTTTTTTTTTTAAGATTTTATTTATTTATTTGACAGAGAGAGAGACAGCCAGCGAGAGAGGGAACACAAGCAGGGGGAGTGGGAGAGGAAGAAGCAGGCTCATAGCAGAGGAGCCTGATGTGGGGCTCTATCCCATAACGCCGGGATCACGCCCTGAGCCGAAGGCAGACGCTTAACCACTGTGCCACCCAGGCGCCCCGAGAGTGCTTATTTCTACCCTGCCCTTCTCACACGTGTGCCCATGCTGATTTGCCTCTGAAATGATTTCCACGATGTTTCAGAACTCTGTCCATGTCCCCCCACCCCCGTATCCTATCCCTCATTGCATTCTATTGCCTCTTCTTGCCAGGCTTACATCTGTCCCACACCTTCTAGTCTTACCACTCTGGCCCCAGCACTGCCCCCGCCCCCACCATGCCTCGGTGTTTTGCTCACCTTCCTCACAGGTGGCCCTGCTTCCTCCCATTCTGCCAGCCAACCCCCCTCGGACCTAGAGGTTGCAAAATTAATCTTTACAGATCGGATGTCAGCCCCCGAAAGCTCCCTGGGCTCCCTACTGCCTACTGAGTTAAGTACAGGTTCTTCGCTTGGCTTTAAAAAGCCTCTGGAATGCCCGCCCAGCTCCCCATCTTTCTGGCTAACCCTATACACTAGGCTGTAGCCCAGCGTGCGAAGCTCTCTCACCTTTGTGACCCAATCCTGTGGTCTCCATCCTGCTTCCCACTCTGCCTTTATAATTGCTCTGTTCCTCCAAGCCCTCCTCAATTGTTTTCTCTTTTTCAAGTGTTACTTGAGAGGAGAATATGCAATTCTCCTCTAAAATGTATTCTATGTATATTTGTTATTTATGGTGTCAGTTTTATTAGACTGGATCAAAGGAAATTGCCAACATTCCACTGACTTCCATCTACAAAATGGCGGTATGGTCAAGTGGTCCAGCATGATGTTTGCCACGTTAGACAATCGGGCCCTTTCAGAGAGTCGCCGGGGCCGCTGTTCGTCTGTGTAATCTTTGCCAGGCGTATCTAACCCTGGTGCCCTGCACAGAGCAAGCACTTTTCAATGCTTATATTGAATTCAAATGAATATAAGTAAACGGCTCTTCTCACTCTTTGCATTTTGCTTTTGAATAGCGAGCTTTGGGAACATTTTATTTAACCTCAGGAATCAGTAAAGACTTTGTTTTGTAGAATAACTGTATTTCAGAAGAAGAAAGAGATGCATATGAAGAACTGCTGACCCAAGCAGAAATCCAAGGCAACATCAATAAAGTCAACAGTAAGTAATGGACTGTGTGAAGGAAATGGATACTGTCAGAAGACGCAAATTGTCCTTGTCAGAATCTCACCAAAACTCTCAACTGGTATCCTTGTAAAACTGCCTTATGTGATGAAAATTCCACTCAACGCCAGTGTTATTCTTAATAGTGGTGCATCGTGTGGCAGTTTTCCATGGAAATTTTGGGCGATCTTGTCCCCTTGCTCATGCCAAGGATCTCAAGGTGTCTTGAAGCTAGTTTAGCTATCCCTTCCTGTTTTATCGTAGGTACAGTGTATGCATGGCGTATTTTGAACCTATCCCTTATTGGGCTGATATGGAAAGCTATTTAGTAAAAGATTATGACTTAAAGATTGTTATTTCTTGCCCATGATTATGTGACAGTGTTTGACTGGAATCGAAAAGGTATTGTTGACGCCGCTGCTCTTAATTACTTAGTCTGCAGTTGGTAAGAATTATTTTCTTACAGCTCGTATAGTTTTTTGGCACGTGAGTGAGACTGGATAGGCCAATGAAATGGCACCGTGGCAGGTTCGAATCCCACGTCCCTGAACCTCTATGGAGTCTCACAGTTCAGTTCCTTTCTGTACCTGTGTCTGTTGTGTGACTATAAGGAACAGAAAGCTCAGGTAATTAAAATGAGCCTATGCAAGGTCAGAGAGACTAGTCTCTTTAGCAGTCTTTTCTCCCTCTCTAATAAAATTTGGTTTTACTTGAGGCAGTAAGGAATTCTACTTGACATTTATTTCCCCTAGGGCAACCTAAAGAGCCCGTATATACACAAAAAACGAATACCTGAAAGGCCATTTAGCCCCTTTACTAAAGCCTGTGAACCATCTGTCAAATTTAAACTTGGGAGTATCCACTAATTACAGCACTCCAAACTTCGTCTTTGATTCCACCTCATAGATGATCTTTGAATGTTCTGAACACCTTCAAAGAAACTATAGGTTTTACCCAGAAGTTTGCTCCCAGGTCCTTGTAGAGACCTACCCAAAGGGTTCAAACACTAATCAAGGAGGCCCTGAGAAAATTGATGTAAATATCTAGGAGTTAACATCTGAGTAGGTTTGAGAATTTCCCTCACACACAAAACTGCTGAGAGCTCCCCAGTGACTTTTTTTAAGGGAACACCTTAACATTGTGGATTGCAAGTTCCTCTTCTTTTATTCTTATTCAATTTTGAACATATTGGTGATGACACATGAAATACAACTCTAAGTTTCTCTTTCTGCTCTATTGGAAAGCTGAGAATTTCGTGACGCTCGACAGAAATGAATTGCAGGAAGAAATTAATATTGCCAGCAAGACAGCTGAGGTCCATACACTTGGTGAAGAAATGATTCCGTAGCCTTCTGCCATCCTTTATTTTTGAAAAGTTTATAACCACTAACACAGGTTTCTTCTTCATTTTAAACAAAATGCCTTGTATAAATGTTTAAATACTTGCTGACATAATTTCCTGGCCACAGATTTAATGCCACGTTGCTTATACATTTTTAAATAAAAAGTACGAGAGGATTTGCACTAATGCATGACCAGCTTAAATTATGAAGGGCATTGCCGTGTTCGATGGCTTTAACTGTGGAGAACATGATGATTCTGACGTTTTTTCTCTCTCTCCATCTGAAAATTTATAGTTGAGTAGAACTCAGAAGAGTCTTGAAAAAACCCTCAAGTATATTTTAATCAGTGACATGACAGTAAGACAACTGTATGCTTTAAAATATACGAGTATAGCTACTTGACAAGCTTTTTCTCTGCCCTGTAGGTTATTATACTAAAATGTTAAGGTGTCTGTGTGCATAATAGCCAGAGAAGTGACATAAGGGACAGCTTTGACAGCAGTGTCACCAGATCTGTCGGTGGAGGCTGCAGCTTTGTCTGACCTGCAGTCATTTAACTTTGGGTTTGGCCCATGCATTCCATTCATTACAAGACATATTCTGTTAAGACCAGGGCTGGAAGTTTGGTTAAATGCAGAGTATAAAAGAGTGGGAGAGCTCACTTTATTTATTTTTTTTTTAGAAGAAATGGTTCATAAAGAGTGTCTTAAGGGTATGATTTTCTGGTACTCTCTTACCATCCAGTGGTGCAAACACATAATGGAGTTTTCAGAGAGGAAGCAGGATCCTATCCAAAATAATGACAGACACAGCTGAGAGGCTGTGGGTGACTTTCACAGAACAGCAGAGGACACGAATGTCCACTGACCGACCTTTCTGGGATTTTTTTTTTGTTGGACATATCAATTCTTAGAACAGAAAAATAGGTTTGGGTTCTTAAGAGTCCTTTAGAATACATTGAAGTTTTTTGTGGGTGTAACTAAGAGGATTGCATTGGCTGTAAGTATTTCCTGCTGTTGAATGATGTGTCTCAAGAGAAAGGTTATGGAGGGGTAGCTCCTTGTGAATGAGTTACAGAAGGTAAATTGTCATCTGTTTAAAAGGTTAGAGCAATCTTAGCTGCAATCTAGTCGTGTATTAGGGAGACAAACTAATCCTTGAAAAGCTCTAGAAATCTGTGGGTCTGTGTTATTTCTGCTATCCTGAAACTTTTTTTTTTTTTTAAGATTTTATCTGTTTAGAAAGAGAGCACAAGTGGGGTAAGGGCAGAGGGAGAGGGAGAGAGGGAATCCCAAGTAGGCTCCACGCCCAGAGCACAGAGCCTGACACAGGGCTCAATCCCACGACCCTGAGATCATGACCTGAGCCGAAATCAAAAGTTAGACGCTGAACTGACTTAGCCATCCAGGAGCCCCCGAAACCTTCTTTATGGAGTGAAATGCTGCTGTTTCTGTCCAGTTTGCTGTTCCCTGCTGGCAGAGTCAATCGCTCATTCTCCCAGTTGTCAGCAGTTCTCTTCCTGTTTTCTGAAAACTATGAGAAATCTACCCTCAGTTTGGTTTTTAAAATTCAGGTTTTGGGAAACCCTCTGGGGTCTCTTCCCTTTTGGGAGCTTTGTACTCTATCATTCAATAAACTTTACTATCGCTCAATAAACCTTGCTTTTCTGCCCCTCTCAAGAAATAAGTAAATAAGTAACTAACTAAATAAAATACAATTCAGGTCTTCATAATCTGAACATTGCAACTGGTAGAGATCTCACGGAGCTTACGATCTGATCAGATAATGTAAGCCAACACATTCTGTGGTCCGGGTTTTTGTTTTTTAAGGTGAAGTGATACTGGCACAGACTTATTTAATCATAGGAATTTTGGTTATAATATTTTTTAAAAAACACATCTGAAATGATTTTTTCTTAAAAATCATACTTCACAGAACACAAGATATGAGGGAGAATGTTCTGAGAAAAATACCATCAAGGGGTGCCTGGGTGGTTCAGTTGGTGAAGTGGCTGCCTGCAGCTCAGGTCATGATCCCAGGGTCCTGGGATCGAGCCCCACATCGGGCTCCTTGCTCAGCGGGGAGTCTGCTTCTCCCTCTCTTTCTGCACCCCCCACTCATGCTCTCTCTGTCTCTTTCTCTCAAATCAATAAATAAAATATTTTTTTTAAAAAGAGAGAGCGCGCAAGAAAAATCCCATCAGCCTCAAGCAGCACTGACTCCTAGTGCTAACTGTAGGTTTCCAGGGGTGCGGCTTCAGAGGGAGGATACAGCAGTGGGGCAAGTCTGGCTTTGGGCGTTCACATAGCTTCAGTCTCCTTGCAAAGGCAGTACTAATACACAAGGAACATTCAAGAACAATGCTTATGGGATCTTTACGGCCCAGCTCTAAATACTGTGGGGTTCCCCAAGGTGTGAAATCCTCAAGGACTAGAACAGTGGAAGAGGGCAGACCAGAGCTGATCCTGAAGGGCAAGATTTCGTAGGGAAGTCATGCTAGACAGGAGTGATCTCATAACTCCAGCTCTGTCAGTGCTGAGGCCCTTTTAGCGACTTTCTCCAAGGACTGCACTGACCTCCAGTTACTTAGCTACCATCTTCAAATTTTTGCCTGCCCTCCAGCTGCAGCTTTTCAGAGTTCATGGAAAGGGACTGCGTCGATTCTAGTCCTTGGAAAGATGGGATGCTTGGGGCAAACAGTAGTAGAAAAAGTGGACGTTCTGACGGACTGTGACACCCCCAATCCCCACTCAGGGCTTGCTGCCGTGGACCACATCAATGCTGTCATTCGGGAAGGTGACCCCGAGAATACGCTGCTTGCACTGAAGAGACCGGAGGCCCAGCTGCCTGCTGTTTACCCCTTTGCTGCTGTGATGTATCAGAATGAACTTTTCAACCTCCAGAAACAGAATGCCATGGTAAGTCTGAGGGGACCCCAACTACGAATATGTCAATTCTGAGTCAGAGCTATGAGGAAGGCTGTTTAGGAAAGGTGAACGGGATGCAGAGTCTTTAACTTGTACCAATCCCCGTTCCCCTGGCCTCCCTGTACCACGTCCTTGGCTGCCTTCCTCTCTAACTCCTGCTTTTCATCTCCATAAAGAGTCTACGTAGTTAGGAAATGCAGGCAGCATTCTACACAAATACACGTTGCAAACAAGTTGTTTTTATTATCTTATTCTCTAACTTTTGAAGCACTTTGGATAATTTTTTAACTGTACTGAAATTTTTTAAAAATCTGTCATGTTTTTTAATACAGAATAATTAGCTATGAGTCTGCATTTCTAGAAATGAAGAACATCAGTACCATGACTTTTAATGTTTGTAAATTGAATGCTGCTTAATACACAAATGGTATTAAACAGTAATAGATAAGGTTACAGTAATTTAAACTATGTGTACTAGTACAGGATTAACCCAAACAATGGAACAGAATAAAAAGTCCTGGAAGCAGAGCCAAGAATTAAATATATGAGAGCGCTAGTATTTCAAAAAGGTAAAGAAAAGAATGAAATCCTTACAAGCGTTTAACCATTTGAAAAAGAAAACACGACCTCACTACACATATCAGAATAATGTCCCAACATAAAAAGTTGAACGTACAAAGTTACTTAAAAAATTGAAGTTCTAAGGAAATGCAGAAGAACGTTGGGTCTTAAAAATGGGAAACGGGTCACTGTTCCATGAAAGAGAGGGAGGAAGGGAGGCCAAAAACATGAAGAGCCAATTCACAAAAATCGGCATACACAATGACAGACACAGAGCAAAAGTGTTCAAACTCAATCAGAAGTAAATGTAAATTCAAATACAGTTATTTTGGGAACTCAGATTGGTAGCATTGGGAGAGCCAGCGTAGTGTAGGCATAAATTTGGGGCAGCGGGCACCGCCTGCACAGCCGATGGACGCATGAATGGTTCACCCTTTCTGGAGGATGGTCTCAGTAACGTGAACGCAGGTCTTTCACCCGTTATCCTGACAGTTATAGTGCGAGGAAAAGAGCCTGAAGAATACGAATCAAAAAGTTGTGTTCACGGGGATTATTTCACAACATATTCTGTAATACTGAGAAGCCAGAAACAAACCACGTGTTTAACAACAGATTGCCGCGCTAATATCCAGTGGGAAAAAATGAGATTAAAATGTCATTATCTAGAGGGGTTTTCATAATATGAAAATCCTGTTGAAAAAAACCTCTGCAAATGTTTGTATGAATTAAGAATAAATAAGGATATACACGAAAGGGCTTGGGTGGGAAGATTTGTTTTCTTATTCTTGCTTACCAAAACTTCTTGTTCTCTAAATAGAAAGATATTAATTTGTAATAAAAGAAAAAGAGGTCATTTTCGGAAATTGCACTTAAGTTCTTTCATTAATGGTTTCTCCTGCACCACCAGCTTTGAAGCTCAAGGCTACTCACACTCTAGCCCAGCCCTATTCACCCCTAACTGGTCAATGGTCAGCCTGAGGTTGTCCAGCCCCGCTGCTGCTCTGTTTTCCCTTATCCTTTTGCTGAATACCGTGTGAGATACTTGTGGACAATTACCAGAAGGGGTAGTGGAGGTGGACCTCAGATGTTTCCATCCTGCTTTTTTACTTGTAATTTTACACCTTCTTTATGTGTTAAACTTGTAGTTCATATAAGAAACTTGGATAAAATTTGCTTACATGCTCCCTATGATAACCCCTTCTTCCCATTTGCTTTGGAAGGTAGAATTATACCTTGTTACTCTAAAATCCATTGCTGTGGGATACCTGTGGAGATCCAGAAACTATAATGCATTTTAATATAAATATTACATTGTATATATTAAATACAGAAAATATCCTAAATATAAATACAGTTATCAGCACTTTTTTTTCTATTCATTTTATGCTCCCTCTGTGTTCCTTCAATATAATGGAAGAAATAACCCTTTTGAAGGTAGCCTGAGTCAGTATAAAATGGTTAAATGGAAGAGAACATTGAAGCGGGAAGGTGTTCGCAAGTCTCGGTTGTGTTTTTTTTAAATTTTAGTTGACGATAGTTGACACACAACTGCATTGCTTTCAGCTATACAAGATAGTCACTTGGCAAGTTTATACTTCAGCTATGCTCACTGCAAGTGTAGCTACCATGAGATGTATTTTTTAAAAATAAGCCAAATCCAGAATTATAAATCATAACTTGTTTTACTGTAAGATTGACTGTTTTAAAATTTCTACCCCATTATTGGGGCACCTGGGTGGCTCAGCCAGTGGAGCATCCGACCTGTGATTTCTGCTCAGGTCCTGATCTCATGGGTTATGAGATCGAGCCCCACATCGGGCTCCATGCTCATCGCAGAGTCTGCTTAGAGGTTGTCTCCCTCTGCTCCTGCCCCCACTCCCTCACTCTTGCTCTAAAATAAATCTTAAAAAAAAAAAAGAAAGAAAAAAATTCTACCAAATTATTTAAAAGTGACTCAGTTTAACTTTTTTGGGACTAGAATTGATATTCTTAGCTTAATGATTTTGGTTTACTTTTCTTGGGTTATAACTTGTAGGTAAAGTTCTCCCCTCTTTTCCTTACCCTTAATTTAAACTGAAAATCACTCCTGAAAGTCTTGACCTCACACTCTCACACAGTGACAGGGTTGTCTAATCCTTCACTTAATTATTTGGTCAGTCCGAGCCTGTAAGCAGCTCATATAACCAGTGTTGGGAATCAGCTAGGGAAATGCAGATGTTTGAGGAATCAGAACCGTTGGTTGCCATTAACTCTGTCCCTAAAATGATTAGCTAATAAAAACCCAGAACCCACTCACCTGTTCATTTAAACCAATGAAAAGCAGGTGGCCCTTGAGCCTTCTTTCTCCTGGGTTCTCAAAACCTTTAACTTTTCTTTGTTCTTTGAAATACACATTCTAAAACCCCATCACATACATGAGGCGTGTACTTTGGAAAACTCGTATTGCATATATTTTCCCACAGAACTACTTGGCCCATGAGGAGCTCTTGATTGCAGTGGAAATGCTGTCTGCTGTTGCTTTACTAAACCAGGCCTTGGAAAACAATGATCTTGTGTCTGTGCAGAATCAACTCAGAAGCCCAACAATAGGCCTCAACAATCTGGATGAATCGTATGTAGAACGGTAAGGGAACATCTTCCAAGCCTCCTTTTAATACAGGAATGTGTGTTCGGCAGATCTCGCAAATGAAAGATCTGCTCTTTGCTGAAGAAATCCATATGTCTGTACTCAATTCCTCAAAAGCTAGTCTACTTTAACAGTCCTTCTAATATGAGTCCTTTTTTACAGTATTTCTTTTAGGGGGAGAAGGAATCTAAAAATGACTGTGTTGTGACAATTACTGACTGACTTTGTCATTACCAAAAATGATGTGATAGGCTAAAAAATAAAAGAGCTATTAAAAACATAACTTCCCTTGGGCTTTTTTTTTTTTTTTGAGACCACTGAATGTAGAAGAGTTGGAAGAAACTTTAATAATGATCCAGTCCAGTTATTTTCTTTTACTGATGAGGAAACTAAATTTGGATTTATGGACCTACAGTTGGGCAACTGAACCCCAAACCCCATTGTTTTGATTGTTAAACCCAAGGAATCCTGAGACGAGAGTGGATCATGGTAGTGGGTGACAGGGCAGTGGGTGACAGTCTCAATTAGTATCTTCCATATCATGTTTCTGAAATATGCTACCAGATAGTACACTTGATAGTATAAAACACTGCAGCCGCTCTAGAGAGAAAATTAAGGGGCCAGAATAAGGAGTCCATTAAAGATTCAGTAAGACAAAAGCCCCAGTTAAAAGGAGTGATTTTCGCAGCCTGGATTCTTGTTAACCACTAGGGGGCGATGTCTGCACAGATCCTGACAAAGGCTCTTTTCAGATACGGATTCTAGCCGAACTGCTTAAATAGAGGCTGGGTCATTCTCTTGGATCATGCACGGTTGTACAAGAAAATGTAGAAGACTTCAGATTTTTTAAAAATGCTTGACCACTTGTCTGTGTGGAGAATGGCCCCAAAGTAGTAGGACGGTGGATTTTCTTTTTGAGTCTTCTTGGAGAAACGGTTGTTCTTGTTCTGCTTAAATTTGGCCACCTGATGAATATATAAGTCCTGAGTCTGTCCCCAGGGTGGTTTATGTCTCCCTCCACTGTTTCTAATGGCACCATTCTCTTCCCCAGGCTTAGAAACCTCAAGTTCTACTTGTTTTCTGCTGCCGGCACCCTTGTGCTGTGAACACCCTCACATTTCTCCCCATCAGCAGCCGGGGTGTGTGTAACACCTCTGCAAAATGTTGCCATTTCCCAGCAACCAGCTCACTGGACTTGTCACCTTTGCTTCTGTAATAACTTCCAAGTTAGTCCTCCTGTGTCTTGAATGTCCACCCTCTTTCTCACCTAACCAGACTTGGCTGCTGGCCCTCAGTGCTTGAGTGGAAGACAGCTGGTGAGCTGGTCACTTCCTTACGAAGCTTACAGCCCAGTGGGGCTCTAGGGGGACACCTTGGTGAGGTAACTGTCACGACTGTCCCACAGATTTTGTATCCTGGCCACTGCCCTCTAAATAACCGTACTGACTCCCATCAGATCACTAATTTTGATTACCGAAATTCCTCCCTTTCTGCCCCCAATTTGCACATAACCCATCAAGGAAATGGTCTCACACCCCATTTGAGAACCACTTTTACAGCCTCAGAGTTCATGTATTCTATATGGGAAACTTGAAAAAAATTGTTCATTTTAATCATGTTTTTAGAGTTTGACCTAAGCACTTCCTGGGTCAGCCGAATGAACAGTACCAACATGAGATTTCAGGGTCCCTTTGGTACCAGAGCTGACTGCTGATCGGCCCCAAGTGATCTTCCACAGCCTCGGCATTTTACCTTCATGGTCTGCTTTTTAACCTGGTTCTTGGAAGCCCAAGTTTGCAGGTTTTCAAGTTGAAGATGTGGGGCTCCATCTGGGCCTCTCCCCACGGTTGTCCAGGTTCTTCATAGCACCAGGGGTTGGGCAGGGCCACCTTGATGAAGTCATACAAAGTGTCTACCTGTTTCCCATGGCTTCCACCCCGGGCCCGTGGTTCCCCAGAAAGACTCTTCTAATTCTCACAAAAGTGGTGTAGAGTTGGTATTGGCTCTAGGCGTCTGCTGTCCCAGATTAATTATTCCAAAATGGAGCTCCGGTTACAATGCTCTCCATTTGACTGTTCCTTGTTCTCATCTGAAATAAGAACAGACTCCTCTCTCTAAGCGTGTTGTTCTGACCTTGGCTCCAGCTCCAGCTCTCCTTGTGCCTCGAGCTGCCATCAGGCTGGTTGCAAACACACTGCGTGTTTTCTGGCCTGTCTGCTACTGTGCGTGCTCCCCCCACCGCCAGGAATGGGTGCCTGGCACCTCTGCTGTCACGCTCCTGGAGCTGCCTACCACAGATGAGGCTTCCACAGATTATTTCCATGCTTCTCCCCACCCCAGCTAGTGTCATCTCTCCTGACAACTAGTGTGATGTGGTTAAAGGAACACAGATAGCATCAGGGCCAAAAATATCGGAGTCTGACTTTGGACAGCCTTTTCTCTTCGTCTGTAAAGCGCAAAAACACCTCACCTACTCTGCATGTTCTCAAAGCTTCAGAAGGCTGTTAGCAATGCGATGTTACTGCTCTGCCCACAGCCGCCAGTGAGGAGGGCTCTGAGAGGCGTGGAGGGGCAGGACTGCACCTCTCTGCGAGGGTGAACTGCAGGTGTTTTCTATGGCTGATGCCTTAGTACCGGAGACTAATGCTCACACGGAAAAGCCTTACAGCTCTGTTGTGTGACTCCTAACATCTCTTCCCTTTGGCTACTGTTTGTTCGTGTCTAAAGAAATGGTGGGCGAGGATGGGGTTTTTCCTGTGTTCGTCCTTAAGCTTTCTCATTTTACTCCCATTGGATCATCATTGAGACGTTAAGCATGTGAAATGCCCATAAGGATTTTGCACCTGCTTACAGAACGATCGCCATCCAAAAGGGATGCTAAGGAGTGCAAGTTGACGTTTTGTTATTGTTACTCAATATTACTGTTTATGTATTACTAGTGTAACAGAGTGTTTCTTGGGCTTCTAAATTTTGGTTAGGGGAAAATCTCAAACGTGACTGTTAGCCGCTTTCAGGCCTGAATTTGATGATGCCTCATTCAGCCCCAGATAAAGGATCATCGCCACCACTTCCTATTCTGAATGGTGTTTTTCCCTCTCAAGCTACCTTCTACAGAAGGCACCCAAGTGCTGCCTTAAAGCATGCAGAATTTTGAGAAAATCGGTCACAACCAGGAAAACAGTTGTAAACTCAATGTGCTGTTACTTTTTCTAAACTCTGCTGTTAACAATCCAAAGGTGCTATTCAGAAGTCAAAATGCATAGTGAATACGTACGTACATAGAGGATTGGTCTTTATTTCCCTGGTGTAATGCAAAAGCAAACTAAACTATTGAATTTCTCTACTTGGGGCTAGGACAGCTCATATTAGCTTATGCTGGTAACATTGGCTCTGTGATTTTTAAACGGGAAAATCGACTATTGAGAAATGGGTTTCTTAGTACCCTATCAAGAGGGAAATTTTTTTTTAAGATCTTATTTATTTGAGAGTGAGCAAGAGAGAGGGAGGGAGGGAGGGAGGGAGGAAGAGAAAGAAAGCACCAGCCAGGGGAGGGGCAGAGAAGCAGACTCCCCGCTGAGCAGGGAGCCCGATGCAGGACTTGATCCCAGGACCCTGAGATCATGACCAGAGCTGAAGGAAAACGCTTAACTGACTGAGCCACCCAGGCGCCCAAGATGGACAGTTTTTTTCCCTAAAATCTCCCCAAACAAAACAAGTTATTGAAGTGGTTGAGCAAGCTCTCTTTGCCAGAGGGTTGTGCATAGTGAGGAGGGTCAAGGGTCAGCAATGAGGGGCAAGAATGCCATAGCTGTGAGCGGACACAGAGGGAGGTTTCTGAGTAGCTGCTGGGAAGCCTTAGGAGAAATGGACAGATGAGGAGGGACTTGACAATATTCTCATTCAACTCATGTCCCTAGTCTTCAAGAAAACATACACTGAAGGTGTGTGTTACTCAGCGAGGTTTCTGGAACTGCATTTGTATTTTATTTGGTTCCTCTCTGGGCCCATTAGGCCTCTAGGTAACCCAGCCGGGTTAAGGTTACAGGGGTAGAGGGTTCTAAAGCTCAGATTTTGGAATGAACAGGAAAAATAATAAAAAGAACCCTTGATGCAAAGGTTGAGAAAACCATGGTGGTTCTAAATTTTACCACATAAAAATTATCTGAAGCCTGAGCGAAGAAAAAACATGAAGGGAGGGAAAATGAGAAACTGAGGGGAACAAAGTGATTTCACAGAGTTGAGAACTTACGGGTCTTTTTTTTTTTTTTTTTTTTTTTTTTTTTTTTTTTGCTTTTTGCTTGAGTTACACATGAGGTTGGATTTTGAGGCACTTTCGTTCAACAGTATTTGTTCATCCAGTATCTTTAAGAAAAAACACCATGAATGTAAGTGAGCTTGCTGTGTGTTCACAAAACTGCACAAGGCAATCTCATGTGCCTCTTCTGCTTTGATTCTCCTAACATCTACTTTTGGCCACGTGCCAAATTTAAGATGCGCGAGATGAACAAAGAATGAATGTCTCTGAGGAGTGTAATGATTGTTTTCTCTTCTGCAGTTACACAAAGGCACTACTCGCCTTTAAACTGGAAGCCTTATCCCAAGGGCAAGATAGCTTAAGCTGGAATGAAATTCAGAATTGCATTGATATGGTTAATACTGAAATTCAAGAAGAAAATGACCGTAAGTACAGAACATTTTCCTTGTCTTAGTATAACGAGAGAAGAAGGTGTCCGGACAGCTTAGTTCCCTGAATCAGGGCTGCAGATTTTTGCTCATGGGGCTTATGAGAGCACACTCCCCTGATAGACATGTATATATTTATAGGTAAGTTTTATGCCTATAATACCGTACCAACATATTACATGCATTACAAAACATACATAAAAAGACATGAAAGGTTAGAACAAAAACGTGTAAATAAAAGTCCTCATGTTTTCTTATTTATTCATACTTCAGAGATGAATACTCTAACTCAGCTTTTTAGCTCTCAACTTTATTTTGACCTTTCATTTGGGCTTTTTGTTTTTTTAATAAAACATATGTTCCTGCCCTAGGAAAAAATTGGAATGCAAACTAACTTTTGCTTTAGGATCACAAATCATGATGATTCACTGTGTATCTAGAAATCATGAGCTACCTGTGTGAACGTGGGCAGTCCCAGGAGGATAGGCCCTGAAACATGCACTCTTGAATGCCAGCTTGCCTCCTTATCCTTTGCCTCTTGCTTAGAAAAACAGAGAAACATGGGGAGCTCTGTAACTCAGCAATCAGTGTAGCCACTGCTTTTCCGTAGCCTGAACTGTCAAATTCAAGTGCCCAGCGGTCTTTCCCATCATAAACACAAACCACCATCATTTTTGGCTTCGTCTGAGCTGTTCTGTTTGTTGGCAGCATTTGGATTAAGATGGCTGATGTCACTGACCTCCCCTCCGTCCTCCAGCTTTGACCTGTTTTTCTAACTTGTCCTAAGCTTGCCCACAGAGGAGGCAGGTACTTCTCTCACAAGCTTAGGCTGTTCTGGTGTGTTTCGGTGAGGTCTTAGGTCTGGACTTCTAAGCAGCATCTAACTTTGGGAGAGTAAAATGACTCTTGGAATAAAACATAGGACTTTTTACTTGATTGCATTTGCATAACTTTCTTTGCTTTCTTGACTGTTGCCTGTGAGCCCTGTGCTCAACATCAAGGCAGGGTTTCCTTTGTTGTTGTTGTAGTTAAACACCTCTCTCTAAGTCCCTAATAGATAACAGGTGTTCAGATGTGCTGCCCCGACACCCAGTTCACAGATGTACCACTGTTACACTGATCCCTGGACAGTTTCTTCACTGTGTCCTTTTTAAGTTGTTTGAATCTCCAGTTCCTCTTCTCTGACCGCACAGCTCGATGCTGCCCCTGCACGTCCTTGGAGGGAGCGTCACAGGAATCCCTGCGATCAGATGCTTTGCACACAGCCCACTTAGCTCTTCCCTGACACATCGCCTCGGCTGCTGGTGGTTCTTGCCAGATGTTAGTCAAGAGGAAGGCACTAATTTGGCAGATGTTCAGCATTGTCTGGTCTGGGGGGGGGGGTTGCAAGGCTCAGGCCCCCAGCCCTCTGCCCTCCTGCCCTGCTACTTGACCCCCAGCTGCCCACCCTTGAGTTGCCTGCACTGGCAGTTTGGGTGCTTTGGCTAGTGCAACTCAAGGGGAGGACTCCTCTGTTTGGGTAAGCAAAACAAAGAATCAGGTCCCATGTTTCTTTTCTAATTTTTCCCTAGTTCTTTCCGGCAATACCCTGTCCCGGTCTGCTTCGGTGATTTCTATATGTTCTGCTACTATGGCAAAGGTGCGTTAGTTCTCAGTGCTAAATGTTTGTCTTTTTACTCTCATTCTTTTTTTTTTTTCCTTTAAGATTTATTTATTTATTTGAGAGAGCAAGAGTGCGAGCAGGGGGAGGGTAGAGGGAGAGGGAGAATCTCAAGCAGACTCCCTGCTGAGCTTGGAGCCCCACGTGGGGCTCAGTCTCACAACCCTGAGATCGTGAGGAGCTGAAACCAAGAGTCGGACGCTTAACCAGCTGAGCCACCTAGGCTCCCCTTTAATCTCATTCTTACCTTTGATTAAAAAGCTGGGTGAAGGATGCCCTTTTGTCCCAGACTATCAAATAAAGCTTTAATTTTTTTCAGGAAAAGAAAAACAAGTAATATTTATATAACTTAAAAAAAAGAATTTTTTTGTAGGTGGATATTATTTTTAAGCAAAAATATCTTTGGATTGATAAGGCATTTATCTCTCTAGGCAACCGCAGTACTGCTATTTTCCATGGGCCGTATCACATGGCCACTAGCACATTTCTTCTGATTATCATGTTATGAAGGGCACATGCCATAACCACAACAGTTATTTCAGAGACTTCCTTATCATATTTCCTTTCTGGAATTTGTAGAATTCACTGCAGAATATTTAATATCTCTATGCTTTGGTTTGTTATGTCAAAATGAGGTATTTTCAAAGTTCTTGAAGTATTGAGTTTGATATCCCATGTTTAAGTAATTTCTTTAAAAGCTACATAAAATAATATGCTATTATGAACTGGCATAAATTGCACAATATAGTAATTAAATCATCTGAAAGAGCTAAGGATTTTTCTTGGACGTTTTGAAAGCGCATTACCCTTCCCACCCCACCCCTGTCACACACTTCAAGGTCTAATCTTGTGTCTGAACTGTGATGTGGATAAGGATATAGAGCTAATGAGACATGATAAATGTGGAAGGAGAGTTTAATGGAGAGGGTGCTAAGTACCTTTCCTCAGACTTGGATGCTCTGTTCATTTCTTACTGGAAAGTTTACTTTGCCCAGTAGAGCCATAGAGGAGCTTCATTTTAACTATGTTGCCCAGACAAGGTAGTTTTCTTTCTTTGAATTTTTGCTTTTTTAATTTGGTAGGTACCCTTCTTTGTAAGTTACCTCATCTGGTGTCTCAAACAATCTGTAAGAGAGTGCCCACTCTTTCATTTGACTAGAACATTATGGTCTCCTATGATGGTTTTAAAAAGCGGGTCATGCATCTATATGCTGCCTGCAAGAGACTCATTTCCAACCTATACACACCTGCACGTTTGAGGATATGGAGAACCATTTATCATGCTAATGGACATCAAAATAAAGCTGGTTTTGCAATCCTTATATCAGACTAACTAGATTTTAAACCACAACTGTAACAAGAGATGAAGAAGGGCACTGTATCATAATAAAGGGGTCTATCCAACAAGAAGATCTAATAATTATAAATATTTATGCCTCCAGCATGGGAGTACCCAAATATATAAGTCAATGACACACATAAAGAAACACATTGATAATAATACAATAATAGTAGGGGGCTTTAACATCCCACTTATAGCAACAGACAGATTGTCTAAGCAGGAAATCAACAAGGAAACAATGGCTTTGAGTGACACACTGGACCATATGGACTTAAGAGATATATTCAGAATATTTAATCCTAAACCAGCAGAATGTACATTTTAAGTATACGTGGAACATTCTCCAGAATAGATCACATACTGGGTCACAAATCAGCCCTCAACAAATACAAAAAGATTGAGATCATACCATGCTTATTTTCCAATCACTATGAAACTTGAAGTCAACCACAAGAAAAAATTTGAAAAGACCACAAATACATGGAGGTTAAAGAACATTCTACTAAAGAATAAATGGGTTAACCAAGAAATTAAAGAAGAAATAAAAAATACATGGAAGAAATGAAAATGAAAACATGACAGTCCAAAACTTTTGAGATGCAGCAAAAACGGTCCTAAGAGGGAAATAGATGGCAGTACAGGCCTATCTCAAGAAGCAAGAAAAAGATACGCAACCTAACCTAAAGGAGCTAGTAAAAGAATAGCAAATGAAGCCTAAAGCCAGCAGAAGAACGGAAATAATAAAGAGCAGAAGTAAATGATACAGAAACAAATAAATAGTAGGACAGATCAATGAAACTAGGAGCTGGTTCTTTGATAGAATTAATAAAATTGATAAACCCCTAGCCAGACTTACCAAAAAGAAGAGAAGGGACCCAAATAAATCATGAATGAGAAAGGAGAGATCACAACCAACATCACAGAAACACAAAAAAATTGTAAAAGAATATTATGAAAAATTGTATGCCAACAAATTGGGCAATCTAGAAGAAATGGATAAACTCCTAGAAACATCTAAACTACCAAAACTGAAACCAGGAGAAATAGAAAATTGGAACAAATCCATAACCAGCAAAGAAATTGAATCAGCAATCAAAAATATCCCAACAGGGGCACCTGGTGGCTTAGTTGGTTATGCATTTGACTCTTTATTTTGACTCAGGTCATGATCTCAGGATGATGGGATTGAGCCCCTCACTGGGCTCCGCACTGGGCAAGGAGCCTCCTTGGGATTCTCTCTCTCTTCCCAAACCTCTGCCCTGCCCCACTTGTACACTGTCTCTAAAAAAAAAAAAAAAAAAAAAAAAAAAAAAAAATCAAAAAAAACCCACAAAAAAACCCCCCTCGAAACCAACAAAATTCTACACATTTAGTGTAATTCCTATCAAAATACCACCAGCATCATCTGATGGAGCTAGAGTGCATTATGCTAAGTGAAATAAGACAGAGAAAGGCAGATACCATATCATTTCACTCACATGTGGAATTTAAGAAACAAAACAGATGAACATATGGAAAAGGAGTAAAGAAAAAAAAAGGAGAGAGGAAAACAAGCCATAAGAGACTCTTTATGATAGAGAACAAACTGGCGGTTGATGGAGGGAGGTGGGTGGGGCATGGATTAAATGGCGATGGGGATTAAGGAGGGCACTTGTTATGATGAGCACTGGCTGTTGTAGGTAAGTGATGAACCACTAAATTCTACTCCTGAAACCAGTATTACACTATATGTTAACCAACAAAAGTTTAAATAAAAACTTCAAATACTAAAAAAATAGTTGGAGAACAAAAAAGAGCCTCCGTTTTGGATGTGTTGTTTCATGTGGGAGACATCTTATGTAAGCAATAGACATTCTAATTCCTCTGTTCTGCTTCTTGTATCTTATGTTTTGATTTTGGTCACAGTAATTGAGTATCTTTTTTCTAAAAGCCATCTTTTATTTACTTTTTTTTATGCAGATGGCTTAGCAGATTCCTAGGGATATAGTCAGTGCTTAATAAATGTTTAATAATGTTCTCAAAAATAAACCTCTTTTCCCCTCAAAAAAGTAAAGAAGTGGGTCATAGACTGAGGCTCAGCAGTGGGATTTTCCCTTTTCTTATAAACAGAGGAAGTGCCGCAGATGTGCCCAGGGGGCTTCTGGGTAGGTCTTTCAGCTCCTATGAGGTCATTTACTATGACCTCAGCAGCCTGTATTCTTAGAAACATAACAAACAAAAACTTAAACAAGTGATTTCAATCAAGTCAGCTGGAATGCACTCATTCCCAGGTGATTGGCCATTAGAACACACATTCTGTTTCTCAGACATAGTTCTGTTAAGATCATTTTTGGATGGAGTGTTTAAAAGTATTTAGAACAGTCTACCAAAGGGACTTGATGTCCAGGGAATGACAAGAAGTATTCTATGCTCTCCAGGTTATAACTCCTATGGGGTAAAATGATAATACCTTGTACGTGCATTGTACTTACTTTCCTGAGTTCTTCCAGTGTTTCGAGATAATGTAACTTGCATACTAGAGAAGTGTTTTTGCTTATTCTTCAAATATATTTAAGTGTTATAATCTGGAATAATTTCTGGGCATTTTAAATTGTCCCTTCTACAGATAAATCTTTTTCATTCTTAGCAAGGCAGTATTTATGGGCCATCTCTTCAGGAGATATTTAGCTAAATATTTAACTTAATTTCAGCATCAAGGTGAAGATAGTTCTTAAAAGTTACAGTGTTTTATTTCATAGCATGTCACATTTGTAAAGTGACTTGTGATTATGTTTGAAAAAGAGCTAACAAAATGACAGTAAGTTTGGCTTTAAGAATGTTTATTTTGTAAGCACTGCTTGTTAATGTTTAGTTTCTTTACTAGTTCTTATCCATCAGCACTAACCTGGGAAGCAAAAGCTCCCTGTTAGTGTGTGTATGTGTGTGCATAGATAGTGGACCCTTGAACAATATGGGTTTGAACTGCACGGGCCCAATTATACATGGATTTTTTTTTTATCAGTACAGTACTGTAAATGTATTTTGTCTTCCTTATTATTTTCTTAGCATTTTCTTTTCTCTAGCTTATTGTAAGAATTAACAGTATGTAATATGTAAAAACGTACAAGATTCTTGTTGACTCTGTTATCGGTAAGGCTTCTAGTCGGTAGTAAGCCATTAGTAGTTAAATTTGGGGGGAGTCAAAAGTTACACATGGATTTCTGACTGTTGGAGGGGTTGGTGCTCCTAACCCCACATTGTTCAAGGGTCCACCATACATAAGTATATCCATGCATATACACGCATACGCTGTAGTATTTTATGACTGGCTGATAGTTTATTTTTAATAATTAGGTCATACTGAGAAGGGGCCTCCAAATAGATAGCCTTTACTAGAGATGCAAAAACTTGTCAAATTCCATAGGTTGGCTTCTGTATTTTTCATTCCTGAACCTTACGGTCTGTTTCCTAAGATCCTGTGGTGTGGTGGAGATGGTAGGAGGGTGAACTGGTGAATATGGTTATTCTTCTTTGGGTATATCCATGAATTAGGGCTCCAGATGTTACTTTACCAGGCGGTATTATGGAAACAATTTGTGATATTAATTAGCCATACTTGAACCTTAAAAATATCCTAAAACATGCGTGATGATATTAATTTCTATGGAGCCTACCCTATACTTTGAAGCCACATGTAGCTACTTTAAAATTAGATAAAATTTAAAATTAAAGTCTTCAGTCATAGTAGCTACATTTTAAATGCTTCATAATTACATGTGGCTAATGGCTACCATATTGGACAGCCCAGATAGAGAACATTTTCATCATCACAAAATGTTCGCTGGACAGCATTGGACTCCATTGACCTGGAAATTCACTCTACTGCTGCTACAGGGAATTGTTTGATTTTGAACTATCTCTGTTTTGGCATCCTTTACAAAGTGGTGAAGTAGAGTGATCTGAAGGATAGAACATAATCGAAACCTCTCTGTACTTCAGTTTTCTTTTTTGTACAACTCTGTTGACTTCCTCCAGCTCTGTTATTCTGCGGTTCCGTCATCCACTATCTTGGCACTGCTAAGTGAGGTTCACACTAGAAATTAGCATCCCTTCTGCTGCTGGTATGTAAAGTTATCCTCCCATTTTATAATAGCCTCATTGAGATCTATATCCATATGCCATAAAATTGACCCATTTATTGTGTTTTTATGGTGACTTTTATGTATTTAAAATCTGTACTACCATCACCATTATATAAATTTAGAACATCTTTATCACCCCAAAAAGATACTTGGTACCCGTTAGCAGTCACTCCTCCCCCTCCCATCCCCCAGCAACCACTCGTCTACTTCGTTTCTATGGATTTTCCTGTTATGGATATTTCATATAAGTAGACTAATGTAATATGTGTCTTTTATGTCTGGCTTCTTTCACTAGCATTATGTTTTCAATGTTGCCATGTTGAAGCATATCACAGTACTTCATATTCTTTTCCAGATTAGGTAATATGCCATTCTGTGGACAGACATTTTGTTAATCCATTCATCAGTTGATGGATATATAGGTAGTTTCCACTTTTTAGCTGTTGAAAGTATTTCTGTAAACACTGATGCATAATTTTTTTTATGTGAACATATGGTTTCAGTTCCCTTGAGTGTCTATACCTGGGAGTAGAATCGCTGGATCAGATGGTAATTCTTTGTTTAATATTTTAAGAAACTGCCTGTTTACCCACACGACTGTACCATTTCCTGCTCCTACCAGCAATGTATGAGAGTTCCAATTTCACCCCATCCTCACAACACTTGTTATCATTTGTCTTTTCTATTATAGCCATCCTAATGGGTATAAGGTGGTATCTCATGATTTGCATTTGCGTTTTATTACTCAGCCATCAGAAAGGAACGATTACCCAACATTTGTAGCAACATGGATGGGACTGGAGGAGATTGTGCTAAGTGAAATAAGTCAAGCAGAGAAAGACAATTATCATGTGGTTTCACTCATTTATGGAACATAAGAAATAGCAGGGAGATCGGTAGGAGAAGGAAGGGAAGAAGGAAGGGAGACTATGGACTCTGGATTTGCGTTTTCCTAATAGTTAATATTGAGTATCATTTCATGTGATTATTAGCCATTTGTAGATCTTCTTTCAAGAAGTGTGTGTTCGAGGCTTTTATCCATTTTAAATTAGGGTTTTTTTTTTATTGCCTAGTTATAAGAATTCCTTAAATTTGGTATGCATGTATATAAAGTATTATACAAGTCTTTATTAGATACAGAGCTTGCAAGTATTTTCTCCCAATCTGAAGATTGTCTTCACCTTCTTTGGAGTCCTTTGAGCACAGAAGTTTCAATTTTTACAACATCCCATTTATTTATCTTTTTCTTCAGTTGTGTGTCTAGTGTCACAGCTAAACTGACTGCCTACCCCAAGGCCACAAAGATTTGCTCCTGTGTTTTCTTCTACGTGTTATATAGTTTAAGCTTCTACACTTAAGTCCGTGAATGATTTGGGGTTATTTTGTTGTGTGTGATGTGATGTAGTGAGTCCAACTTCACTCTTACACATGTGGATGTCCAGTTGTCCCAGTGCCGTTTGTTATTAAGACTCTGACCTGTTGAGTTGTCTTGGCACTCTTGTCAAAAATCAATTGAGCATAAATGTAAGGATTTATTTCTGAATTCTAAATTCTTTTCCATTGATCTGTACATCTGTCCTTAAGTCATCACCGTGCAGTATTAACTGTACCTTTGTAGTATATTTTCAAAATGAGAAGAGAACTCCAGTTTTGTTTTTTAACATTGCATTGGTTATTCTTGGTCCCTTGCATTTATTTAGGAATTTTAGATTCAGCTTGTCAATTTCTTTTTGAAAGGAAAAGGCAACTGGGATTTTGATAGGGATTACACTGAATCTATAGAGCACTTGGAGGAGTATTTCCATCTCAAGAGTATTAATTCATCAGATCCAAGAACATGGTCTGAGTTTTCAATTTATTTAGGTCATCTTTAATTTTTTTACATGGTGTTTCATAGTTTTCAGTGAACATGTCTCATTCTTCTTTTGTTAAATTTATTCCTGTGTTTACTTTAAGTAATTATAGTGTATTTGTGATTGGAACCTATTCCAAATGGAGTTTTCCCCTCCACTTCATTTTCAGATTGTGCATGTGAGTATGGAGAAATACAGTTGATTTTTCTGCATTGATCTTGTATCCTGCCGCCGCTGTGTGCTTATTTATTAGCTCTTATGGTTTCCTGGGGGAGGGGAGGTTCTCCATTCCCCTTTCTAACTAAATCTTTGTCATAGGTGATTCTAGAAAACTTATAACAGACTGTGACTTAAGAGGAAAACTTTTTCCCCCTAGGAATTGTAGCTGTAGGACACATCAATGAAGCTATTGATGAAGGGAATCCTTTGAAAACTTTAGATACTCTGCTGTTACCAACTGCTAAGATTAAAAATGTGGATCCGGACTACGCCCAGCACTACCAGGATGTTTTATATCAGGCTAAATCACAGAAACTCATGGTGAGTCTTAGTAGTTTTGTTGCTTTTAAATTTACAGAGTGGCTTGGGGAGGGGGCTGGGAGGGAGGATTTGCTTTACTCGTTTTTCCTAAAGCTTATGAGCTGCTTGTCCCAGCCATTGCCTATGGATCCAAATGGAAATAATAGGGCTTTTTTTACTCTTGTGTCAAACATAAACAGGAAGATGGCTCCAGAGCTAATAACTACTTCTGCTTTAACTAAAAACTCATCAGTGGTTAAGTTCATGTTCAGAGTCCAAGTCATTGGATATTTACTGAGCACGTACTGTGTGCATAGTACCGTGTATAGCATCTGGTTGGGGGGGGAGGGGATATGATACAAAGAACATATGATATTTGAAGTTCTCTGTCCTTATCCTTAAGATGCTTAGAAACTGAGGCAGTGGACATTTTCCTATAGAATAGTAACATAACAGTGCGAGAAGTGTATGTCAAAACAAGTCCTGCTCAGCGTGATGCAGGGACAGTGGATTGTTGAGGACGAGCGTCCTAAGAGGAGTGATCGTGGAGACAGACCAGGAGCTGCACCTGAAAGGGAAGGCATGGCTGGTTAGGTGGGTGGAAAGCAGGAGGGTACAGGCAGGGAGCACAGGGCAAGGGGGGTGTGAGCATGGTTTGTTCTCTGCACGGGGGAGGCAGACCTGCTACAGTCCTCTTAAAGAGCAGAGGGTTTCTTCCTCACTGCAGAGCTTGTACTGATCGTGGGAGGAATTCCACAGATGCTGGCGCCTCTTGGAAGGGTACTGAGTGGCGAAGTTTAGGACCTCGTCCCTGAGAGTGGGAGTGGTGCTACCTGGGCCCTCCCGACTTGTAGCTGCCATGTCCCCGGGTGCAAACCAAACCCCAAAGGGGTGGATGTATCCTCTGTATAGCTCTTCACAACCCAGAAATTGCCTCATCTGAAATAGGAGAAACATCTTTGACTAAGACAAACACTTACTGAGCCCTTGCTGTTTGCCACACATGGTATGAAGTGCTTAGATGCACACTGTCTTGTATAACCATCATTACCCATAACAGCCATACGGATGGAATATCTGTATTATCCTCTTACAGATAATGGAACTTAGACGAAGTAATTTGTCCAAAGCTATCCAAAAAATAATTAGTTCTGTGACCATGCCCTGGTCTGTCTGATTCAGAAACATACATTGTTGTGCATTAAGGCAGATAGAAGAGGATGTTTACTGAAGCATTGTAATAGCAAAAGACCCAAAACAGCATAAATATCCATCAAGAGCAGGCCAGTTAATTGCAGTATATCCATATAGTGAATTTCCTGTGGTCATTAAAAAGAATGAGTGAATCTATATTGGACAATCTTCAGTGTGTATATCATTAAGTAAAAACAAACAAACAAACAAAAAAAAACCCCATGACTCAAAATGGAGTACACACCAATTGTAAACATATGTTTGTATGTGTGTAAAATATTTCTAGAAGGAAACACCATCTGAAAGGTGAACTAGATAGCTGGTGTAGATAGGAGATGACTTTTTTTTTAAGATTTTATTTTTAAGTTATCTCCACACCCACTATGGGGCTCAAACTCACAGCCCTGAGATTAAGAGTCACATGCTCTACTGACTAAGCTAGCCAGGTGGCCCGGGAGACTTCTTTCTTACTCTGTTGTTGCGCTGTTTGGATTTCATTTTTTAGAGTGCATGTATTACATGCTGAATGTTTCTAAACTTAAAAAACAAAACAAAAAACAGTGTAAACAACTCACAGAGGATAGTTTCCCCTGTAACTTAGTTTCCAGAATAGGACCTACTGTCCCAGTCCAAGTGTTCCCTTCAAAGCAGTTAACTTCAATGCAAGTTATTAGAAATATTTTGTCATAATGTAGTCTTGAGCAGCATACAGAAGTGTTGCCTCTGGCAGAGAATTGAGTGGTGAGGGAAGAAGAAAAAATATTTTTCAGCATTTTAAATTTTGTACCATATACTACCTATACAAAAATAGTTTTAATAAAAATTGAAGTGTCTATGTTTACATGTATGTGTATTTATATATGTTATATATATACACATACAAGTAATCATACACATGTGTGCACGCACACGCGCACACACACACACACACACACACACACACACACACACATTCTAGTCACTCCACACTACTGAACTGCCTCATTACAGGTGAAGAAAAATATCGCCCAACGTGGGGACTTCTGAGATGTTAAGCTTCTGTCAGGGAGGGCCCTAGCATTGCCTTACCCCCTGTGCTTTAAGGATGCCATCAGGTAAATCATCCTCATTTGACCCTCACAGCAGCTGTGAGGGTGGGCACCCTCTCACCTGATTGGAGAGAACATGAAGGTTAAATCTCAGGCCAGGGAATAAGACGGAGAGACTGAAACTCAAGCCTTGGGTCCCAGCATCCCAGGGAGGGCAGAATGGGCCTCCGCCTGCTGTTCCCACGGATAGAGCCATGGCTGTGGCACAAGCCACACTTGCCAGCATTGGAAGATAAAGTTACTTGCTTTGGAGACAGACAGGCACTGTTCCAGGATTGGTTTTGTCACAAAATAACCAGAGAGTTTAGTCAAGTCCCTCATACTCCTTGTGCTTCCATTTCCACATGTGCCAAAGGGGTGTAGTAGTGCCAATCTTACAGGATTATGGTAAGGGTCAAATGATGATATATAGATGTAATAATATGTCTTTGTATGTTTATATATTTCTATTTCTATATATCAACCTATAATTATATATAGTTGCATTAATTATGAATATATATGTGTGTTAGAGTGTTCAGCATTTTGCATGGAGCTTGACACCCCAACAAAGTACTTAAATGTAGCAAATATTGTGAGCACTGACGGTTGCCACATAAGTAAGGGCTGAGTGACAACTGTGTCACACGGTCCTTACTAGACACACAGATTGCTCCATCCACAAACCAACCGTTGGGATCTTCTGGGTACAGAATAAAGATAGACCTGGCTTCCTCTCTGCCCACAGCCACGTGAGGGTTGTCCTTGAGGTGAGCCTGATGCCACACACCTTTCACAGGCAGGCTGCGGAAGTCCCCTCCAGAGCTTTCCAGTCTAATGGCTTTAGGTCAAGGTGGAATGTCATAGGACCTCGCCAGAACACTCGGAAGCCTTTGCTGAGTGTCCACGCTTTGCCAGCTGTCTATCAGGCTTGCTTCCTAAGTCTAAGAGCAGTAGCTTCAGTAGTGGAAATAGAGCACTAAATGTGAGCCTAAGGGTCTGGGTTCTAGCTCAGGCATTAAACCACCTTTGGTCTATAAAATTAGGAGCTTGAACTGTATTGGCAATAGCTAACATATTGAAAACATTCCCATTCCAAGCGATGAATCTGATTTGGTTAAATGGCTATTTTTTAAACACCATTTTCTTTCTCTGCCCATTCACTTTGAAACTTTGTTTTCTCAGCCTGTTCTTTCCCTGGAAAAAAATCTGATTCTGTTGTTTATTTGGTGAGGTCTCTGTGTATGTTTTTTAATCTCTGCTATTTTGTTACCTAGAAATGCCAGTTTTTGATGGAGGTAATTCTGTGTATTGCCTTCCTAAGGTCTGGCCTTGGAAAATAATAGAAAAAAATTATATTACTAGTATTGTCAGTATAAAATAAAGTTTGTGTGAAAGTATACAGCTGTTAGAGATCACAATAGATAGTGTCTGCATGGAACTTGTGGCCAGCTTTATGAAAGATTGAGGACATTGATGTAGGTTGGTGAGAATTCTTGATCCTTGTTAACAGTATTTCAGGTGTAACCTTGCCTGGGCACCAAATTCCTTTTGTCTCATGGAGAAAGTCTGGGTAGTGGGCATGTTAGCACATACTTAGCAGAAAACACATTTTCTATATCTCTTCACTAGAAGCAGTGAATTGTGAGCTATTTTAAAATCGAAGGCTTTCCTTGAGAACTTAGGAATTAGACGCCCCCAAAAAAGTTTGGTTTTGCTACATGTATATTTACTACGTAAGAGTTGTGTGCTTTTAACAAGTGACTGTTGGCTGCATTTCCCCCCCTAGGTAAAACTGTATTCCATATGGTGACTTTATTTGCAGAAACCAGTTCCTTTCATTGAGGTTTTTGTCATCTTAAAACTTAATATAGGTTTCTTTTTCTTTTTTAAAAAAAGTTTTTTTAATTTTAAGTAATTTCTACACCCACCATATCTTTACACCCAACATGAGACTCAAACTCACAAGCCGGACATCGAGAGTCTCATGCCCCACCAGCCAGGTAGATGCCCACAGGTTTCTTTCTCTTGCTTGCTTTAGTGTTTAACCGATTTGTATTCTTCATGTAACCACATACCTACTATAAAAGATCTTCATGTGTGTGGTTTTTGTAGGTTTTTTCTAACTAAATCCAACCAAATAGGAAAGTCCAAACAATAAAACAATTCTTTTAAATTTTTTATTGTTTTGATAGTCACTACAAAGCATATGGTCTATGCACATTCCCATGGACTTGAACGTTTATATCAGCAATCCTTCATACCCTTACCCACTAATATTCCCTCTCCTATCGAATCCCTAAACTAAGAGAAATGTTGTCATTGACTTACAGGACTATCCTGGGCATTTATAATAAAATATTTCCTCATTAAAAGCTACATATAAGGAAAAAAATATTGGAGACGTTATTTTAAACTTCTAAAAGACCTCATGAATGTGTTCTAGTTTAGCTTTTTTTTTTTTTTTTTTTTTTACACGCCCAACTAAAAATGATGTCCGATGTTGTACGGGGAACCTTGCCTTCTCAGTAAGACTTGAAGGGACTTGCACGATGCTTAGATGTTTGGGATGTTATTCGTCCACTCAGCAGCGTGATATACAGAGCGTGGATCTGGGCCCCACAGACCCTGAGAAGACTTAGATCTACAAGAAGCTAAGGAAAGGAGAGGATGAGCCCCTTCTTTATATGGTGCTTAATTACGTGTTAATGAAATTAATATTTGTATGTAAAGGATCTACATGTAAGTGTCAGAATAAAAATACAAGAAAGGAAGATGAGAAAAATGAACTTCTAGCTTGACAATCAGAAGAGTGGTCCAGCGAAGACTTTAAGAGACGGAAAGAATTAAGGCAAACATGTTAAAAACAGCTTTTTAGTTAAGAGGCAAGAGCAAAGAGTGGAGAAATCAAGATTACAGCAAAGCAAGAAGGTCGGCCAGTGCCTACCTCACAGGCAAGGTTTATTGGGAAGTAAAGTTAGAAGGTTAGCCCTGAATGCCGAGCAAGAGATTTATAGTTTATTCCAAAGCAGTGGACAGTTAATGACAGCTTTTGAACTGGGGTTTTTGAGTGATGTGCTCCATCTGCTATCTGAGGAAGATTACTCTGGTGGTGGCCGGTGGAATGGAGGATAGACTGGCAGTGAGGAGAATGGCAAGAAGGCAAAGGTGGGAGTATGGCCCCCATAGTCCAGTAATGTACTGGACCCCAGTGATAAAAACCACGCAGAGTGAGCTGACGAGGTAGCCACCAGCATGAGAGTGGAAGGAGGCGGAAGGATTAAAAATGATGCCAGATAGTAAAAACAAAGATCTTAGCTTCTCCCTGTGCTTCGTCCTGCCCCACCTCCTCTACCACGACACCTAGAGCAACAGCCTCATAGGAGTGGGACAGATGGAGACGTAAAGAGCTTGAAGTACCAGTCAGGCAAGTGTGTCAATTGCCCTAAAGAAAATGGTGATGTCTTTGCTCCTGTAGTGACATTCTTGAAACACTGAAAAAGTATTAAAGTAAAAAAGTACTACTGTAATGTTTTATTCTGAAGCGGTATTTCTTAGGAGCTCAAAAATGGAGCTGCAGGTTAGAACTCCTTGCACTAGGCATATGTTTTCCCAAGAATGTATGTTTTCACAGATAGCCTTCCTTATTCTTTAGATGATTTCACCATCGTAAGGTAAACAGTGGGGTGATCTATGATTTTTGACATAAGAAAATAAAGGAGTGGATCTAAGCAACTATTTAGGCTCCCAAGGCACAAAGCTATGAGATAGATAAAATATAAGCCATCAGTGTTGTTGTAGTAGTAGTTGGCATGGTGAATAATAAGTATAATATTGCTTGGAGCAAAGCAAATGGTAAAAATCACAAGAATGAGGAGACTCGCCTTAACATAGCACAGCCATCTGTCATCATATGTATTAAGCCTCCGAATGATAGCTGTGTAGCAGTAGATGATGACCACAAAGGGAATTAAGAATCCAAAGAATGCCAAGGAGATGAAGTAGTAGAGTTGGAAGGGAGACGAGGACTCGCATGTGTTGTGGACATCATGGCAGGTGGTGATGTCTTGCTGGACAAGATAATACTCCTGCTTCAGGATGAGAAATGGCAGCATGTATAAGAAAACCATTGCCCACACCAACCCACACGTTACGAAGGCATAGGTGCGCTTGGGCAGCGCTCGGTAAGTAAAAGGATGAATGATGGCTAGGTAGCGGCTGATACTGATGCAGGCGAGGAGCAGAATGGAGCAATACATGTTGCCGTAGAAGATGACTGTGGTGGCTCGGCACATGACCTCTCCAAAGATCCAGTTGTTCCCATTGAGGTGGTAAGCTATCTTAAAGGGCAATGTGACACAGAAAAGAAAGTCTGCGATGGCCAGGCTGGTGTAGAAGATGGTCATACTGATAGATCTGGTCCTGAAGAAGAGCATCCACAGGGTCACCACGTTGGCTGGCGTACCTACTGCAAACACCAGGATGTAGATGGCGGGTATCAGTCTGGTACTTAAGGAGCTGCTCAGGTACCCCATGGTAGCGTTATTCACGCGAAGATTTGAAACGCTTTCTTCAGGGCACTTAATTTTTACAGTTGTGGTAGTTCCTGTCCAGCCTTCTATGGCAGAAAGGGGGAAGTCTTCAAAAGAATCGAATGGGTCCCCGCGGAAGGTCTTAATAGGTAAGGTTGGTTCTGCCAAGGTGCGTACATCATTTTCCATGCCTGTAATTGAGAAGTATTCACATGGATCATTGCTGAGCCCATGGCTATGGTTCAGGAGACAATAAAACTAAAAGCTTAAGGCTACGTAATTTCTGTAGTTGTAGAAGTGAGGATTATTTTTATTTTCACAAATCACTATAAATCAGGTAATCAACAGGACTGCATTTAGTATGTATCGTACGCCCCAGCACTGTGCTAGGCCATGCAGGAACAAGAACGAGACGGCAACTCCTTGCATGTTGGAAGTTTATAATACTGCCGGAGAAAACAGTAATAGCCCATCAGACCTATACAGGCCAATGTCATGTTGACTATAAATCGTACAGGCATTCAGAGAGTAGTTAACAGATTCAAATGTTGGAGCAGAATGTCAAGAGAAAGACGAACGTGAGCAAAGATGAGCAAGGTTCATGAAGAGGTGGAAATTAATAGATGAGTAAGAATCTGGTAGGTGAAATATGGACAGAGGCATAGTGTGGGCTGGTATGGGATGTGAGAATGTCAGAGAAGTTAATTCGGCAAATGTTTATTGCATACTTATATGCCAGTGATAGAGTTTTAAATAAACTCTGTGTCTGTCTTCAACTGTCAGACTAGTGGAGAAGATGCACAAAAACGTGTCGTCTTACTAAGAGGTGAAAGAGTAGGTTACAGCCAAATCTCTGAAGGGCCTCTAAACTATACTAAGAAATGATGTGCCCATTCTTAGATGCTGGGGTTATGCACACACAAAATTGTGAACAGAGGCATGGCCATTGTGATAGACAGCATGATGGGCCCCAAGATTCCACCTGCTAATGCCTCGAACCTTTGAATATGTTATTTTATATGGCAAAGGGGACTTTGCAGATGTGAGTTCGGATCGTCAGATGGCACAAGTGTCTTGGATTGGCTGAGTGAGCCAAATGTAATCCTAACACTCTTTATAAGAGGGAGGCAAGAGAGAGTCAATGTCAGATATTTAAAGATGCTGTGCTGCTGGCTTTGAGGAGGAAAGGGGGAGTCATAAACCAAGGAATGCAAGTGACATCTAGAAGGTGAAAAAAGCAAGACAATAGGTTCTCCCCTGGAGCCTCCAGAATGAACACAGCCTTGCTGACACCTTGACTTCAGGACTTGTGACCTCCAGAAATATAACCTGTGTTGTTTTAAGCCACTCGGTTTGTGGTAATTTGTTCCGGTAGCAATAACATGCTAATAGAACCCTGATTTGACTTATATTTATTAATTCTTTCAAAGAACCAGCTTTTAGTTTTGTTGTTCTGCTCTACTTATATTTGAGTTTGGTGACAGCGTAGAGAACAGACTGAAAAGGTAAGAAATTAGAGGCAAGGGGGACTGATTCGGAGCCTACTGTAGTCATTCAAACTCAGAGTGGTCAGTAACGGATTAGAGCAATGGCAGTAGAAAGGCAAAGAAGAACACTTGAGACTGATGGTGGCTCTGAGGACTTGGCATCCAGATGGCTCTGGTGGCAATGAGGGAGAGGCAGGTTTCTACTCTAGATGATGTTGGGCAAGAAGATGGGACAAGGGACAAGAGTAGAGGAAACGAAAAAAAGATGGTAATAGAGAATATAGACAATAATCACATAACATTGTAGGGTGACAGATGGTAATCATACTACACAACGTGTAGAATTGTTGAATCACTGTGTTGTGCACTCGAAACTAAGGACACACCGTATGTCAACTATACTTCAATTTCAAAAACTATGAAAATTGGAAATGGAACAAAAAGGAATAGAGACAGAACAACTACATACTTTAAATGTTGGGCCTTGGTTGACAGGCTAATTTTAATAACCCTAATTCATGGAAGAGCAATTTCAAAAACACAACAGACCTTAATACTCAGACCTGTTTCTCATTATATAATTTTCCATAAATTAATCTTTGTGATGTACAGAAAGTAGATCCTGTGAAATTTCTAAGATGGCCTTTCATGCTGATTTCAAACCTCATATTAATTTAAAATACCATTGCTCTGCCAATTACATCTTTTCACATGACCTCTGAATTCCTACATGTTGAATACTTGGAACTAGTGATTAGTAACCTGGTTCTCATTCAAAGCCAGTTTCTCTTCCTGCTCTAATCTCTAGCAGTCCGCCCCCAGGTGAAATTGAAGCCTTCCTCATAACCTTGTGATTGCACAAACTGAATTCAGTATATAAAACAGAAAGTGTTACCTGAACAAGTAGGGACAGGGAGGTGTTCAGGTGTCATTTACGGGAGGATAGATTAATGAAAAAGAAAGAAAACTCTGGGAAGTGTTCGTCTGTGCCTGTGTTTAGATGTGAACTCTGAAGGTGTGTTGCGTGACGCTTCAGTTCAGCCACACAAACCCTTCTCAATTTTGCATTTTGGAAAATGCTGAAATTTGACATCACACGTAGAGAAGTGTCTTGTGAAGCAGGCGCAAAGCGGGGAGACGGTGGCTGAAGAACAGGGTACACAAGCTATTTCCTTTCAAGATCTGATAAGAGAGCTGTTGAAAAAGTGCTTGTCAGTTTGCAGAAAATTCCTGTGGTTAAGCAAGACAGGGTGCCTAAAAACAGGGTCAACAGTGACTCTGTGAAAAAGTCTTGATTCCTTTTTCCATGAGATTTCCAGATCTGGTTCAACTTAAATAAGTCTTTTATTCCTTAGAGTCTGGTGTGTTTTCAGAATAGTACTCATTTTTTAAATTGTACATATTTTTTAAAAACTGCGTTGAATTCTTAACACAGTCTTCCATTTGGCAGAACGTTTCTGAAATGTTTTTAACTTGGGGAAAGCCCTTAGAAAGGGACTGATCCAAGGGGACCAGATTTCAGCCTCTAAACAATCGGTTCTTTGCTCACGTTTCTCCCCCACCTCATGGAAGAAAGCAGATACCCTGCCTTTTTCCTCTGTCACCTTTAAATGCCCCCTGTTCACCTGTATGAAACCCCACCAGCATCTTGAAGGAACCCCCTCCACAAACCGCTTTTCTTCTGCTTTTCTGCTGTATTTGCGTTCATCCACACCCAGAAAGAACACACTTGTCCTGTTCAGGAATCACACATGAGCTATTGCTCGGAGTGGGTTCTCTTGGGACTCTCCTACAACCACTGTGGCGACTGAAGTAACATTCCTTTATGGAGGCTTGCTTTTGTTGCGTTTCTGTGTATTCTGCTTTATCGCTGTCCCTCACCCCAGCTCTCCCGCTCCTGACGGTGTTGGCAGGAGAATGCCCTAACAGTAAAAAAAAAAACAAAAAACAAAAAAAAACCCTGTGGATCCAGATCTGTTGCAAACTGGCGTATTTTGGAGTAAGCAGGAGGTGACGGGCTAACATTGTGTTGAGTGAAATAGGAAACACATTAAGAGCTGAATAATAGTATCTGGGAGATCTCATTTCTAAAACTGAAAAATCACATGAATGTAGGGAAAACTCCATGATACAAGAGAAAGCCAAAAAAAGGGATTTCATTAAGAAACACTAACTTGCCAGTGTTACTTACTGAAAGACCACTCATTCTTTCTGGGAATATTCTTGTTTCCCCCCATTTGTCCTTCAAGAGAATGTATACATAGGATTTTTTTTTAATTTCTTGAAAATGTGCTATCTTTGCTGATTCAGAGGAAATTCATAGAAAATCAGAATCTTCTCACAAAGAAATTTGAGTCTTCATTCTAGAGATCTAAAATCTTGACCCCACTGTTAAGTTTTTAAATCTAAGCGGAGAACATTAGCCTTTGGCAAGGGTTGAATAGAGTGAACAGACCATAGCTATTCACTTCCATGATGCTCCCTTTTAATACCAAACATTGAACTCTGCGTTTTGGGTTGCAGATTGTGTGAAATGCAAAGAAAATTGGAAACAGTTCATTCTTGCTACACAAACCAGCACCCCCAACATGCCCCATAAGGAAAGAGCTTACCGCTTTGACAAAAAGTGGGCGACAGAAGCATTACTCCAGCAGCAACAAGGATGAGGGCTTTCATTTTGGTGACCTGAGTCCCGCTTCCCAGATGTTATTAACTGTGTAGAACTAGCGAGCACAGTTCCACCTCAGTTTCATCTGCTAACAGCAAATGGAAACCTTGTTCTCTCCTGAAGTGTGTGCTGTCCCGGGCTCCGCTGACTGGGAAACTTGCCCAGGTCCTCTGGAGGGAAAGGGTGTGACGGTACTCGTGTTGCCGTGCGTATGACTCAGGCTGAGCCTCTGAGCATATTACTTTATCCCCGGAGAAAATCATTTAACTCTTACCCACCCCTAATAATCTGTTCTGAGTAGATGCTGTAATTCCCAACCAGTTTACTTCTGTGCTTGGAAAGAATGTAGGTAACATACAGTCCTTTACAGAAGCAGGCTGACTCTGTCACATATCTCAATCCATTTAAAACACACAGTTCCAGAGTGTAATTTCTACTCAGTAATTGAGCTGTCAGAAATTATCCTTTTCTTATCCTCCCAGCTCTTTGAAATCTTAATTCTTAAGCTCTTTACATAATTATAAATGAAATGAATCATGGAAAGCAAGCATTTTTTAGGAAGCTAAATGTAAGAGCTTGATAACTTTGAAAATTCTCCATCAGTGTCGCATTGGTCTGAATTTGTCATCACTCCTTGGCCAGACTTTGCCATAACTCAACATACTTGTGGGTTAAACTGAAGTCACGATACAACATTGAAATGCAGAGAACTCTGTTTATTCCATGGTTGTTGGTGAGCAGGTCTATAATAAGCTTTTTTTTTTAATTGCGGCAAAATAGGTGTAACTTATAATTGACCATCTTAATCAAGTGTGCAACTCAGTAGTGTTTAGTCTGATCACAGTGTTGCACAACATATAAACTTATATGAGTAGTTATTTCCTGGAGGATATGATTTAACGTGTAGTAAAAAAAAAAAACTGCATTGTAACAGATTTTTCTGTAATTAACACAACTTAAGGTTAACGCTAAGCCGAACAATCCAACAGCATGTTGCATATAAAATGCAGCAAGAATCAGAAAATGTAGGTTTCACATAAGACTTCCAGGCTGAGAGGTAAGCCAGGAAGGAATTGATCTGTGTAAACTTTTCACACTTGATTAAATTTCATCGCACAAAGAACAGTTTTACCATCAAAAGTTGGCGTCTAATATTTCAACTACATAATACATGGTAACAGAAGCTTAGACTGAAAGCTATTTCATTGCAGAAATAATAACCAAATGCCACAAAATATTGAAAAGGATGCTTTTTTGTTTAATTGTCTAGGACTCCTCTAAATTCAGGAATTTATGATTTGATTTACAGATGGCCTCGCTTCTCATTACTTAATCCATTTGTAACGCATATGTTGAATCTGGCTCTTCAGCTAGAGCTGGAGCCCTGACCATCCTGTAAATATAGTTCCAGGCTTCTAGTGAGCAATTTAAAAGCAGACCTTAAACTGATAGGATTCGGTTTTTACTCCTGGTTTTGTATTTAACTCTAGCATCCTTTAGTGTAATGAGTCATGATTTAGACTGTTGACTTAAATTCATTTGATTTGTCAAGTTTCTCTTTGCTTTGCCCTATAAAATGGATACTTTAAGCTTCGAAGTGGGGTTGTTAACTTCTCATCTGGGCAAAAGTTTGTATGGTGCATCTTCTACAGTGTAAGTTATGAGGGAATTTGGTAAATACTCTTCCAAAAAAACTGAAACATAAATGAACTTGTGTGGAAGATAGTTTTTAGGCTGAGCTTGGGAGAAGTGTTTGTGTTCTCTTTGACCTTGAAAAAAGAAAAAAATAGCTCCTACTCCCCTGTCTCTTCATTCTTCCTGTAGTCTTCAACTTCCTATCTTGCTTCCTGTTTGAATCCTTCCCATCCATTCTCTTAAGAAATGGAGACTCTTGCTAACTGGTGAAAGTTCCCATGTGACAGATCAAGCTGGAGATGATTGTGGAAGCAGGTGCCAAGCCTTCCCCAATGGTCTCCATTAGCCCAGATGTCACAGGATGAAATAATATATTCTTTGTCTCATTTTCAGAGTGCTTTCCACAAACGTTATCTCAGGTTAGTCTCTGAGGGAAATAGTATTGAAGCCTCCCGGAGGAGCTGGTGAATGTTATTTCTCCTTCCTGCGACCCATCCATCCATCATGAGTCCGAAGTGATAAAGCTGGTTCTCCGTAGCTCTGATGAGATACTTCCTGTTCGTCACAACCTTGCTTTTGCACTTAGCACATGATACTTAATGCTACACATGGGCAAATGTCCCCATTGTTTAAAAATGAATGTCTCTTCTTCCCTGAAAATATTTCATTTTTCCTGATAGTATTTACTTGTAATCTTGGGCAAGTTTGTGTAATCTTGGCAGTTGCTGTCTGGAAGTCCCGTTTAATTACATTATATGCCAGTACCATATTAGTACTATGATTATCAGAATCAACCCAAAAGTAAAATAAATCATAAAGATAGCTTAATAGCTTTTGAGTGCTTTTATCACTTCCATTCTGTAGCTGTCGTTGGCTACTATTTTCTTCCCCTGTAATTCACCCCTACTATAAGTTAATCTTTTCTTGACTATTTCTAGATTATGTATCTATAGCTATTATTACCCTGATCACATTGTGTTAAAATTATTTTTAGATAAATTTGTCTTTGCTACTAAACTGTTAGCTCCTTGAGGGTTCTTTGCCTTATTTTTGTCTCTATGTCTGATAAATGTCAAGTGTCATTGTATCCTTCAAATTTAAAAGATCCTGTGGTACTTGGGGCCACCTTGGGTACCACAGTTAGTGATGAAGGGGGAGAGTATTCAGAAAAGGCTCCCCCCCCCCATGGAGGAGGTGGCATTTGAATTAAGGCCTGAGTGGTCAGAAAGAGTCAACAACCACACAGCTGGGGTAGAATGCTGGGATCTGAAGGAGACTGGGGTGCAGGTCTGGGACAGGCGATAGAGGAGTGTGAGAGAAGCCAGAGGGGTTAGCAGGACTGCATTGTTAGATCCCCACGGTCCCTGGGAAGGAAGTTTGTTTTCTCCTATGTGCGGCGGGGGGGGGAAACCTGTGGAGGAGTTTAAGCAGAGGGATCCTCCAGTGAGATGTCCATTTCAAAGAGATCATGTGCTTCTCTGTAGGGGACCACTGTGGTAGAAGGCGGTCTTGGAAGCAACAAAGACAAATAGGCCAATGCTCCCGTCCGGGGTGGGGGGAGATGATGGTAGGCTGGACTGAAGGGGTGACAGCAGAGAAGGGAGAAGAGGTTGGATTTGGGGGTTATTGCATTAATAGTTTGTACAGTGTATGACAGTGCTTGGTAGGTGCTGAATAAGAGTTTGTAGAAACTATAAAAATGAGCTCTTGCAAAGCAGTTATTGATTCTGCTTCATCATCATTCACTGTTCTTTCTTGTATTCTATGACAATATTCCCAGGACCCTGAGAGTGTTTCCAAAGTTCTTTGGCTGGACGAGATACAGCATGCGGTCAACGAGGCCAACATGGACAAGGACAAAGCAAAACAATGTAAGCCCTCATCTCCTTTTGCTGGCCCCATGTGCCCTGCTGGTTAAGCCACTGAATTATTTTTTATTTAAATAATTTTTTAAATTATGTAGTTTTAATATCTGAAAAGATTTGGATCCTTAGCAATTTCATTTGTTGAATGTATGTACAAAAATAAGATTCCTTGGTGGTGGCACTGTTTTCAACGGTTAGGTACTAATGCTGAGCAAAATCCAGAAAGCAAAAAATGGTTTCTAAGCTCTCAAATGTGTAGTGTGATCAAGCCCTTTTTATATCTCGATCCTTAGGAAACGAGCCCAATCTGCTTAGTAAATACCTTTCCTCCCTCCCGTGCCTTCCATTGTATTAGTCATGATTTTCCAGGGAAACAAAACTAACTACATATATATTTTTCTCTGGGCCGGGGCGGGGCGGGGGGAACAGAGCTGCATATATAGTCCTGTATCTGTGTGCATGTGTAGATAAATAGTTTTTTCTCTGGAAAGCATGTAGTATCTACTTACACACATATATAGAGAAAGAGGGAGATTTATTTTAAGGAATTGGGTCATGCAGTTTTGGAGAGACTCTCAAGTCCAAAATCTGTAGCAGGCCCCAGAGGCCAGGTGGCAGCACTTTATCACCAAAGGCAAGGGGGTGTGCTTACTGTAATGGACAGCAGAGTCAAAGCCGTCATCAGAATAATGACTCACACAAGCAGAGAAAGACAATTATGATATGATTTCTCTCATCTGTGGAGCATAAGAACTAGGAAGATTGGTAGGGGAAGAAAGGGATAAAGAAAGGGGGGGTAATCAGAAGGGGGAATGAAGCATGAGAGACTATGGACTCTGAGAAACAAACTGAGGGCTTCAGAGGGGAGGGGGTGGGGGAATGGGATAGGCCGGTGATGGGTAGTAAGGAGGGCATGTATTGCATGGTGCACTGGGTGTTATATGCAACTAATGAATCATCGAACTTTACATCAGAAACCAGGGATGTACTGTATGGTGACTAACATAATATAATAAACAAACATTAAAAGAAAAAGAATAATGACTCACAGAGACCAATGGACTTGGCTGATTGACTATGGTGTTCCTAGAAATGAAACAGACTGTCTCCTAAATTCATACTTGATTTGTACAAGTGGGAGAGGAGTTCTAGGTCAAATGAATAGGAGTGTAACTTGAATAACAAGAGCAGACAGCCATGGCCCCTACATCGATTCCCATACTTAAGCCATTTACAGACCAAGAACCCCCTGAATGAAGGAGAGACCAGGTCCTCTTGAGAACAGACTGCTACACTATCAAAATTTTATACAGTTCATCTTTCCTCCGAGCTTCCCCTAAGGAGGTCTACGATCTTTGACTGTGGCGGCTGTGCCAAGGGGAAAGGACACACTCAGACTGTTCAGGGATTACAGGACACTGTCTCTGAACTGACCCTAATTCTAGGAAACTCAAAATGTCCCTGTGGTCCACCAGTCAGAACAGGGGCTCACAGGTGATTGGTGGGGTTTTAGTTCATTCTCTCTCCCAGTGAGTCCTCAAACCAGCCACGATTACTTCCGCAGGGCTAGAATGTCTAAGCGGAATAGACATACTCAGCAACTGGCCGAATCCCTTCATTGGCTCAAATGATTAAGCTTTTAATTTTATTCTAAGCCTTTTTATTCATAGAGGAATAGTATGAAAAATCACATGGTGTCCTAAAGCAGCTTCAAGAATGATTTACTAACACTCTGCATATACAAATAACTTACCTAAATGAAGATTCCTGGAAGTGTGGTTCATTAACCTGTCCATTCATGACACAGTTAGGGTGTATCCTGTTGTATCAGGTCATAGAATACTGTTGAGATGGCTTAGTCTTGCCCCCAAAGATGTGCTTTTAAACTTTGGAAACATCCCTGGGGAACATCTGGTTTTTATTTCCTTAGCCTGGAAAAAAATATGTGCCCTTCTCCGACCTGAACTTTTATACCCTTAGGGTCTTTGAAGTCTTTCTGACCTAGCACTCTAATCCTTAAGGAAAAATAAAGTAAATTTGAGGTGTGTCCATAAGAGATTTAAATTTAAATATAAAACTGAAGGAAGCCATAGTTCGAAGAAATACTTTTAAGAAATGAGATTTGTAGAATAGGCACTCAAACAGCCTGAAAGNNNCACTCTTTCGCTTAGAAACCAAACCAATTCAGAAGTCATTTCATTCATTTTATTCATGTTCCTCCTACATGTGGCCTGAAAATGTGAAGTTGGTTCTGTTTTTTCTATTGAGGCTCATGGTTCTACTGACTCTGAAATGCAGAGGCTTTTTCAAGTATGTTGACCGTGTAGTCCAAAGGTGCACATTTAAAATCCTGTCTTGCATCTCTGTCCTGTGCCTGGAAGGCTTGGCCTAGTATCGTCTATGATATGTAACACCAAAAAGATGTTCTGAAGTAAAACGTTCCGTATTCCGACATTGAGATGAGATTTTTCCAGTTTGCCAAAAAGGATTTTAATCTTTTTGATTAACTTGACTTGATTAACTTGACTTGACTTGGATTAACTTAACTTGATTGACTTGAAACAGATTCTTCTCACGTGTCGTAAGCCTCAAACCCACTCCCGGACAATCTGATAAAAGAAAAAGTGTTGCCCTGTATGCGACCACAGGCAAGACTTAAAAGGGCAGAGTAACTCAAGTCTCCTACGTTTGGGTCCGTGTTCATGTCCACTGGAGGTCTTGCTTTCTGAAAGTAGGTCTGTCTCTACTTTTGACTCCTGAGAGCAGTATTTCCCAACCTTCTCCCATTATTGTACCGAGGAATCTTTTTAGATAGCCTTGCCCTAACTACTTCCCACCATGAAATTTTAATACCACAGATATATTGTGTATCTGTTTATGTACCATATGTAGGCTATGCTTTATACACAAAACGGTATTTTTGCCCCTTCTCCCCAAGAACCAATTTTTTGGCCTGCTAGGGATTATTTCAGAGAGGATACATGCCTTAGATAAAGACTGCCAGTATATGGCTTAAGATGTAACACAAACAGTTCTTTCAGGTCTCCTAGGAGATTTAGGGGAGGTTTCTTAATTTGTCCCCTACCACAAACATACCTGACTTTGTGTAGATCATCCCTCTGACGTCTTCCATTACTGGAACTAAACCACATCCACAGATGAAGCAAAAAAGCAATCAGAATAGATGTCTCAAAGCCTGGCCCCTGGACCTGGTGTCCTCTACTCACTGGGGCCCCCTCGAACAGATACCTGGAGCCTGTGTGTGCGTATCTTAGGCATAATGCTAACAAGTTTGGTTGCGTCTCTTCCCAGCTCAGAGCACATCAGAATACACGAATTACCAGGCAGTGAGATGTTGGCTGCTCTGTGCGAGCATACAGCAGCAAGAAGAGAACTGGCAGGACAGGAAGAGAAAACGAAAAAGCAGAGGAGTTTAAGGCCATTTTAGTGCAGGAACAGAGAAGCCCAAACACCTCCGTTGTATGTGAACATATCACTCAGGGTATTATAGCACGGTAGAGTGACAGGAAGGACTCTTTTGGCAGCCCTCAGCAAACATTAAGCGCCTATAGTGTACTAGGGACTGTGGATAAAATGATGAGCAGGAAGAGACACTGTTCTCTTAGGGTTTTCTCCAGGGCTTTAGATTTTCATGGAAAATGGTTCTTTTAAGAGGAGGAGTAGGCTTCAGTTCCCTAGAAAATGAAACTGTGGGCCCCCTATTTGTCAGTACTCGATGATAAAGCACATTTCTAGATCCAAGAAGTGTGTGCCTTTATTATACCCATCTTTTAAGGAATACACCGTTTTCCTGGGTTAGATGAAGTTGTCAGATGTAATTCATGTGAGGATTCTTTGTCATTTACTTTTTCCTTCTGCTTCTCTGAGACCACAGACCTCTCAAACACCAGGACCACATTTCTCCCATCCTGGAAAGCTTTCCTGGAGAAGAGGAAAGGGGAACTGTTGGTCTGTTCCTATTAACTCCTATAAGCACAAGGGCATACTGCTATCCCATTTGTTCTGCCGCAGTTGAAGTTTGCTACAGTTCTTGATTCTAAATGTGCTCTTCCAGATTTGCATAACCTTGATTCCAGGCGGTTGAAAGTCAAACTCCATTTTTCTTGACCCTTCAGCTTTCGTACTTTCATGGATGTGTGAACATAATTTGATGACATCAATATACCATTAAGCATTTGTATGGTAGAGTTTGACGTGTGTGTTTTAAAAAAAAAGAAAGAATATCTATCTCTTGCCTTTTTATCAAAAACTTTTTTTGTCCACAAAGTATTTTAACCTGGTTCCTTCCATTTTTTTGGTCTAGATTTCTTTTTTTTTTTTATTTTTTTTTATTTTTTTTTTTTTATTAAATGATTTTTTATTATATTATGTTAGTCACCATACAGTACATCCCCGGTTTTCGATGTAAGGCTCGATGATTCATTAGTTGCGTATAACACCCAGTGCACCATGCAATACGTGCCCTCCTTACTACCCATCACCAGTCTATCCCATTCCCCCACCCCCCTCCCCTCTGAGGCCCTCAGTTTGTTTCTCATAGTCCATAGTCTTTCATGTTTCATTCTAGATTTCTAATTCAGTGCCTTTATGGTTTGTGAAAACAGTACTTTCATTGATTGGACCAGAATAGTCTTAGCTGGAACTAAAGTGAATAATAAAGAATTCACCATGTTAACTTTGTTTAGACAATGAAGAGTTCAGTGTGGGGAGAGGCAGAAATTTTAAATGGGATAAGATGTTTTCTAGGTCTAAATTGGCTTCAGAATTAAGTTGATTGCATATGTCCACCAGCTATACCTGTTGCCTTTCTGGAACATTTGTTTAGGTTGTTAATGACAAATCTTGTGAAGTGTACAAGAGAATATCAGGATTTTTACTTCTTCTAAAATAAATAAATGTCTTCATAAGATTAGTTCTAAAATTAGTTCTAAAATACTGATTGATGACCTACGCAAGGACTGCATATCTACTGTTGGTATGCGTTTACCCCACCTAGCGATCACCACAGTGAGTAGGACCTGGTGCCTTCACACCACACGAGAGTAACCTGGACATACCATGATTTTTAATAAACTGTCCTCTGGTGGGACCTTGTTCTTCTTAAACCTAACCTGGCAGGTGAGCTGGTGATTCTTGGGTATATGTGTTGCAATCTCTGAAAGGGTAACAAGCTGTAATGCCAATGCATTCCTGAAAGGTTTAATTATATCTTTGCACACCTCTAGGGTAAGTAGAAGATAACCACTAACAGAAGTTTTTTTTTTTCATTATGCAGGGGTTACACTGGTCATCGATGTTAATCAGTGTTTGGAGAAAGAAAAGCCAAGTGATATTTTGTCTGTTTTGAAGTCTTCTGTGTCTAACACAAATGACATAATACCTGAGTGTGCTGACAGGTACTGTGATGCCCTTGCAAAGGCAAAAGAGCACAAATCTAAAAGTGGTAAGCTTTTTAGACATTTAACACCAGCTAAATTTCATTTTGAATATGATGCTGTCTGTGGTATTACATTAATTTTAAGACAAATACTGCTTTCAAATGAACATTTCCAAAATATTTTTTTGTCTTGGGCTCATGGGTGGCTCAGTTGATTAAGCGTCTGCCTTTGGCTCAGGTCATGATCTCAGGGATCCTGGGATCAAATCCTGCATCAATCTCCCTGCTCAGCGGAGAATCTGCTTCTCCCTCTCCCTCTGCCTCTCCCCCAGCTTGAGCTCTCTCTCTCTCTCTCTCTCAAATAAATACATGAAATCTTTTAGAAAAAAATAAAATATTTTTTTGTCTTGAAAAAGAAAATTTTTTAGACATAGCTTTTTGGTTTTTTGAATAGCTCAAATTAACTTGGTGGCTGTGCATGGGTGTTATAAACTTGAGAAAATACAGTATTTAAGGAGATTCTGCTTTAGGGTTTCCATGTTGATCCATTTCTCTAGTGATACAAACTGATTTTTACACACATATTTCTCTTTATCCTTTTTGAAACAAGTACGTGATTGCACAGTCTTAAGTAGGAGTAAAGAGTAATTTTGAATATTGGAATAAAGTAGAGTGAACTAGTCTCCAAGGGAGTAGATCAGTAACCTCGGCAAGTATGTATGCCTGTTCAGTCCAATGGCAGACCATGACGTGTTAGCTCTGGAAAGTATCTTTGAGATCATGAGCCTTTTACACTCAGTTTTCGGATTTAATGCACATTCATGAGATTGTGGTCAGAGGGAGACTATGACAAACCCAAAGAGGTTAATTCTTTTTTTTTTTCTAAAGATTTTATTTATTTATTCGACAGAGATAGAGACAGCCAGCGAGAGAGGGAACACAAGCAGGGGGAGTAGGAGAGGAAGAAGCAGGCTCATAGCGGAAGAGCCTGATGTAGGGCTCGATCCCACAATGCCGGGATCACGCCCTGAGCCGAAGGCAGACGCTTAACTGCTGTGCCACCCAGGCGCCCCTAAAGAGGTTAATTCTTGATAGTCAGTACACCGTTCCTTCAGTACATTGTTACTGAGACCCTCGTGTCCTGTCAAGGATCCAGGGGTCTCCTGACTCACAGGCTGGTGTTTATTTGCACCACATCATAGGTCATGGACTTCTCTTCTTTAGAAAGCTACTATGACAGTGTATGGCCTGAGAAGTAGAATTGGAGGAAAGTTTCTTTTTTTTTAGTTCAACTGGAGGTCTTTCCCATGGTAGCCTATGTACTTCTAAGTCAGTCTGATGTATTTCCAACTCAGAGATTGCACCCTTCAATTCAGCAAATTGCCCGTTAGTGAAGCGTGAGGAGGGCTGTTGGCCATTCTTTCTTACTTGGCATCTGATCACCCTTGAGCCCCTCTCTGTTCCCTTCACATCTCTTCATCCAGAGTCAGCATAGTGTCCCCAACCCCATCCTTCATGGAGAAAGAATTGTACAACAGTATTACTGCAGGAGTTAAGTTCAGTTTCAAGTCCGCCTTGGCCTAAGCTTAATTTATCTTCTCTCTGCAACCCTTGCCTACTGCTCTTCCTTTGTGCCATGTTCTGGTGCATGTAGTCATATATCCCCAGATTCCCAATTCAGAAACCTAGGAGTTACCTCAGATCCATAATGATTACTTGTGATCATACTAATTTGACTGTACAGTGTATGCTCTAGTAGGCCAGCATTTCTGCACAGATAACAGCTGTCCGGCTGCCCATTTGAAAAGAGATACATCTCTTTTCCTGGGCAGTGACAAACAGAACAGTTGAGGAGCACTGAGAACCAAATAAAGAATCAACACACATTCAGGGGCCTTGAAGTTACCCCTGTTAAGTTATGTGAATCCATTTAAATATTCTGTAAGGAAATTCACTTGAACTTAGATTACCCTATAAAGACATTTAGTCTAAGGCTCACTTGATAGCGGTGGGCTTAGGTTGATCTAGGTCAGATCATTTTTATGTGTATTTTTGTTGTTTTCAGCTCACTGGTCTGGGACAGGAATCATGGCCATTCAACAAAATAAAAAGATTTCTAAATAGGAAATAAAGCCCAGGGATTCATGAGGAGGAGATACTCTTCTTAACTAATTAAGCCATGAGTGCCAGGGATTTTTTTTTCTAGTACATCCTTCCCCCCAAATTAAGCCCTTTCTGCAATTTTTTTTTTCTAATTTTGTGTGGTTGTGTAGAACAAGGTGAGTCAAAACAGGACATCTTCCTTCTCCCTACTTAGTGACCTTAGTGTTTTTACTTTGGATAAAGTTGTCTGCAAAGATGAGTCACTTCTGCTTTGGTTTAATGCAGATCATTGGCTTTCCCTAAATAATGGATCACAGTCCTTCCAAGTCACTCCTTCTCAGAGAAGTCGCTGAAAGACTTCCTAAGCAAGGAAGATTCTTGCTCATTGGTCTCCTCTGTCCGTTTGTCGTGCTGTTCACATCTACCAGGGACATATATTGTTTGTTTGATTTCCTTCTTGTTGGCCATTTATGACTCCTCTCGTCCTCTTGAGAAGTTTAAGGTCCAGAGCCCTAGCGTTAGACATTTCTCTGTCCTCCTCTTGATTTGGCTGAGTTGAGAGCTGCCATTGAATACATAGAATTCACTCCATTTTAGTGATTCTCATTATTTTAACTTAGGCCATCTGAATGCTTGGTAAAAATTGTTCATTAGATTATTTTACGTATTGGAGCAACTACATTGATGTTGAAGGGTTCAGTGTTTCTCTCTAGAATGTAACAAACTTCTTTCTTTAGTGTCTACTGAAGGTTCATGGCTCAAACTCAGCCTGCAGGATAAATATGAGTACTACTACAACATCGATTCAAAAGAGAGTTCCTGGGTCACACCTGAACCATACTTGCCTAAAGAATCGTGGCTCATGGCAAAAGAAATTGAGGTAGGAGGTTCGTGTTTAATGAATCTGTGCTATGAAAAAATAAGTGTGATTCTTTTCTATTTTTGAATCATGAAAGTGACGAGAGGAAATAACTGACTTATCAAAGCCTGGACACAGAGTAAAGTCTTCATGAATGCTGTTGGACACAGCTGCATGGCTGCTAACTTTTACAATGATTTCCATATTGGTATACGACCATCAGACAGAGCAAGGGGAAGAAAGCTTTTGTAGTTTGTTTGGAATGGTACATTATCCTAAAAAATCAATCTTCAGGTTTGCCTTGACACAAAACTCAATTAGTAATAATTTCTTGATGGTCAGTATTTAGATAAGTCTTATTTTTTTCCCCCTCACAACCTGTCACAGAGATATGTATGTCCTTTAAAAAAGTCAGTAATGCTTTCTGTGGGGGAAATACTCTCGAAAAGATCTTCACAAGATTGCTTTGGACTTGAGACCAAAGTTGAACCCCACAAGATGTGAAAATTGCTGTTTGATCCATGCACTGTAGTATGTTTAAAGAGAAAATACTAATAATAGTTTAGTTCCATTTTGGAACAAAAAAAAAGAAAAGAAAAAACACACAAACATAAGTCTTATAAAATTGTTAGAAGTCACCAGCATCAAAGATACTGCAGGATAGCAACTTTGTGGAGTGAATCACCAGTATGATATTTGCTAAAACTCAGACAAATCTGTGGCCTGGGGCTGACAGTGCCACCAGAAATCCCGAATGACAAGAAGACAGTGAAGAAGATAGTTAATTCACTCACTTCAAATACTCAACATTGCCACAGTTTACAAGAAAATAAAATGGTGGCAGTGCATTGTCAGTGCTACTTTGTAGAAAAATGAAACTGTGGACAATAGGTAAAAACCAGATGCTATAGTTGAAAAGAGGTATCGCACTGTGAAGAGCAGCATCAAAGGGTTAACATTCGAAGCCAACAATTGCTCCAGTGGGGTCCAAAGATGCCTTAGGAGTAACTTTGTGAAACTGAGCATCTTTCTGTTAGGATTCTTAAAAAGTGGAAGGTCTACACTGTTTAAAAAAAAAAAAAATTCTTCCAGACAATCTAAAAGTACTGATTTCATGACAATAAATATGTCTTCTTTTAAAGGCTTTTAAACATTTTCTGTGATGTCAGTTTTACTTTTTTAAATTAAGCACCATTGATTCCAGTCACACTGGATGAGAGGCATCGGCCACAGAAGCAAGTCCAGTCTTGGCTCACATCTCTCGAAGAACATAAAAAGCAAACCCAGTTCGTAATCCGCATAAAGACTTTTCACAGTCCCCCTTCTCCTTTTTCCTCATTCATTCTCATTCAGACAGGGTTTCCCCTGTCTGGCCATGGTCGCCTGTCTCTCCTCTCCCACCCCCTTTCCTTCTGCCCCAAGTCTTTTATTTTCCCCTAAGTTTATTTTGAGCGGCTCCGGGCTCATTGCAGAGGTCTGCTTACGCTGGCCTGGACAAGAAAGGGGGCAGAGGAGCCAGAAGGCTTCATGGCCACTGCAGTCTTTTCCTTGGCAGCCTGGGGAGGGAGGAGGTGACGCATTTACACTGTGATCATCCTTGTCCCGTTTACACTCCGGGAGCTCAGGCCTCACACCTGGTCCTTGCCAGCATCTCCGCCTCCAGATCCTGAGATCGCTCAACCAAATTCTCAGAGCACCTCAGCACCAAGTTCAGAGGATTCCAAAAGCATGTCGCTAGAAGGAAGCTCAGCCAGTTCATCCCTTGGCTCTGGTCAAATCTGTTTTTAAACCAGGCCACAAAGAGTTATGCATATCATTTTCTCAGAGATATAATCTCCAGAAGCTATTCTCTATGCTCCTTTCACCTGATGTGTGAAGTGTAACCATAAGAAATATCTCTTGCCAGGACATTGTTGAGAAAGTCACAACAGATTATGTTCGCGAGAAGATGTGGTCTGCGTCTGATGATTTGCTCCTTCGCCTTCAAGCCACAAGTGCAGGATCCCTTCTTAGGAAAGAGTACGAAGCTAGGAAATCATATTTGTATGAACAAGAAAAGCCTGTGGTCAAAATACAGGTATGTGAACCACCTACCACTAGTTACGGCAAACTGTCCTGTCCCCTGAAGACGTTCCATCTGGTAGTGTGACAGTCAACTACCAGCATTCTAACTAACAAATCTGACTGCAGATTTTTCCCTTAATCATTGCCCCCAAATCTGCTTTATTAAGGCTCAGAGATGAGAAGGACGTTGAATGATCTTTCACCTTTGGAGACCATCAAGGGCCACTGCAGACTGGCAAAGGTCTGCCTGCCACCAACCTAGTTGGAGCCAGAGGGACTTCTCAGATCAGAGTTGAAATCCTGTTTCTCTAAAAAGCTGGATCTCCTTGTGTCATCTACTTTTAACCAGGTGCTTTATGAATTGGTTTTTCAGTGGCCAGTGGATATTGAGTGACACCTGTTTCTATGTTCTTCTAGACTGAAAGAGTAGAAGAGCTAATGAAATGGATTTAGCCTCTCCAAGAATATCTTCTCCCTTACATACTCTTCATTTAGGCCTGCAGGAGAAGTCCTCCTTTCCTGACTGGTTGGTTTTGAGTTGTTCTTAAGCTTGCATGACTACTCTGAACTTTCTGGTTGCCAGGAGAGGAACTGGCCAAATTTAGATGTTTCTCCTCTGTATTTCGCTACCACGCTCTACCAACCACCATGCTGGCTTCCAAAGGGCTGTGTGTCTTTCTCGTGTGTGCATCCAAAGTGATACTGTTATTGATGGACAGCATTTGATGGGCTTTTGCATTGGCCAATAACTGAGAAATTTCCCCAAATGGAAGCTTTTAAGTTGAAGATCCCTCTTTTGTGATCATTGGTGTACTTATCTGCTTTCTTCACCTAACTTTAATATCATCCAGGGCAGAAAATAAGTTTTTAAAATTTTTATATTCTTGGGTCTTGTGTATGATAGGTGCTCAAATATTTGAATTTGCTCAGAGCTTAAGATGTCTAATTTTAACCTGATTAATTTTTAGAAGAAAGTTCTCCCATAAGCCTGACGAAGAATTTTTCTTAGCTGAACCCGTAAGTTTTCCACTTTATTTCTTCTTTAAACAAATGGTAGGCAAAACACACAGGAAGTGGAAAAAAAAAAAAAAGGCCTGAAGATAGAATCCTCTACACTGATGCTAAAGCTCTAATTTTACACAGAATTTAAGACACAATTTGGACCAACGCTACGCTGTCCAGTCTCAGCGCATGGTGCAGTGTTGTATCTGGAGGCCATTCTGTGGAGCATACTGGTATAAAATCCGTCTGATACTGGGACCCAGGGCCGAAGTCATGAGAGGGCTTGGCAGAACGGCAGAAGCAATGATCTGGAGCCTTTTTTCCTCCATCTCAGCAGAATCAGTAATATTGGAGAAGAAGCCATAGAACTGTGAAGTCGCCCATACTTCCTTTTTTTTTTTTCCTACTCTTCTGGGGGTTTTCTAATGAGGGCAGGAGGTATAAAGGCAAGCTATAGACTGGAGATGAAAACGTATTCAGCATAAACTTGCTGACCCACAAAACCAGAAGACCATGACCCAAAGGGTATTATGCTACTCTCATTTTTTTGTCATTGTGGCCGATTCACCTTGAATTAGGGGATGATCTGAAATGTGAGGACTTCCCCTCCATAAAAGAGCTCAACCTTCCTAGCTGACTGAATCAGTCCCAGACACAGTAGTCTTAACAAATTTAGAGAGAAGGCTCCCAGGCTGAGACCAGCCACACCCCAGCTCCACCATGCTTGGGTCTCCTCCCAAAGAACTGAATAGTGGTACAGAGAATTTATGGCGTCATTACCCAGTCCTCTGTCTCGAGTACTTATAGAATATATCAGAAGGTACCCAAGGTGACTCATGAGAAATTCACTGTCATTCATATGATTTTTCCCCTGTAAGGTAAGGTGTCCTATCTCTCTCCCTGCAGAGAGACAAAGAATCTCTTGAGAGCAGTGAGAGAGAAAAAGCCATACTATTTTTGAGCAGTGAGAAGGCCCTGGTAACATTGCCTACATTTACAAACGAGTGAGCCAGGAAATGATCTCAAACAAAAAGGAGTATTTTATTTCAAAAAAAAAAAAAAAGGAAAATGAATATAAGTTATAAATATAAATTAAGTCAACCAACATTTAAGAACACTCTTACTCCAAGAGACGGAAGAATTTTTATGCTGAAGCTCTTTCATGCTTTCAAGGAATTGAATAAGACATGGACTTAGTGAAACAAGACAAAACATCAAAAGAAAACTGATATCGAAAGAGAGGAAAAGAAATAGTGACATTGTAGAATGTAAATGAACTCACGACTGCAGAATGACAACAAATATAAAGAATAACTGCAGCATGTGGACAGCTTGAAAAAACTCTCACAAAAAGTTGTGGAAAAAAATAGATCGTTTGAAATGCACATTCTCATCTGAAAATGGTAATACTCATTTTGTGGCTGGGTTGTGAGAATGAGGTGGGATAATTCACATAACAGACTTGGCACAGTGTGTGGCCCTTGGGTGCTCAGTAGTGTCAGAAATGAAGAGATCTTGGCTCCAAGGACAGGGCCAACATTGAGATTGCTGCTATGATACAGGAAGGGATCAGCAAAACTGAATGGGAAGAAATAGATAGCTGTGGTATTTTTTTTTTCCTTGAACTGAGGAAAGCTGGAATGCCACTTCTTAGGAAAAGCCATAATAGTGACAAACACCCAAACTTAGCCCTGGGAATTAGGAAATTACTGAACTTCAGAGAGCGCCACAAACATCCTGGCAAAGAAAGAGAAGCCAGGTTCTCTGAAGCAACTTTCAGATTGCCCAGAGCAGCAAGAGAGTGGGGAGGAAGGGGGTGACCTGATGGGACAGTCCTTCATCATTTTGTGTTAATGTAAGTGACTACTCTGGAAGATCAGTGGATCCTTGGTGAAGAGATCACACAAGAATTTGTGCTTCAGGAGTTGGAGTTGGCAATTTGAATATTACTGTGCTGGGTGCCCAATTACCAAACAAGGCAACCAATTTAGCAAGCCAGATTTTCTAGAGATTCGACAATTATAAAATCTGTAAAACAGAGCAGTAACCTCTGAGGTCTAGATATTTTGAAAGAGTATGTTGTTAAATATGCATTACACAGAAAATATGTTTATGGTAAGAAAAAGAAAAGTAACAAAAAGATGGCTGTTAAAAATTTTCCCACAAGTTCTTACACCAGTCAGAGAAGGAGGTTGACACTTCTGTAAACACATTCTGTCTCTAATTGTCTGCAAAGAGCTGCTTGTGAATGGCTTTATGGTTTAGAATTTTGTCTCCTTTTGCATTTTCATCAATAATTCCTTTCTCCCAACTTTATAACCATAATCGTTTTTAATAAACAGCATCTAATTAGAAAAGCCCGCAATCTCATGGCATACCACAGGAGTTCTATTAGCACTGAATAAGAAAAGCCAGTTGTGGTGGAACCAAAGCTCACAAACTGAAAAAAGAATGTGTATTTTGACAAATAAGAGGCAAATAGTATTCTGCTTCTGTAGACCAAAAATTCTATACCCAGCAAAGTTGCCTTGGTTTGGGAAAGTAACAATAAAAATATTTGTAAGTGTAGAATGATTCCAGAAAAATCTATGTAATCAATAAACAGATGAAATACAAAATGAAATCTCCAGGAAAATCCTCTTGTTGAGCATTGAATCCTTAGTACATTAAAAAATTGTACAGAATGGACAAATGGGTTCATTCTACCACTGCAAGAATGCATCAGTATTACATCAGCCTTCACTGTGACAGATTTTCCAGAAGATTTGTGAATCTGAGCTAATGAGATTCAGAGTGTTTCTGGAGTTTAGATAATTCCAGAAAAGCAGAAGGAAGAACTTGAACTAATCCTAATACTTTATTTGTTTTCAGTTTAGATTAAAAATAGGATATGTCTTATATATTTTTTCACATTTCTGTGCTTTAAAAGTGTTACCCACTAAAACATAGGAAGCACCAATGAGACCCATCCCAATGAATGTGTTACTAGTTAACTTGCCATGGAATCCAGTAACCCACAGTTAGGGTCCCCTTCCCCTAATCGCTATAGCCTTCAGGCCACTTTTGCAAGCGATTGTTGATGACATCAGAGATCAGCTTTTCCCATCACCTCGGAGATGCCACACCGACAGATCCCACGGTGGCATTTACTAAATGGGCCATCAATTAAAAATCCTTTATCTTTGCTTAGATCTTTATTACTTGAAATGTGGAGCATTTGCTAGCACCGTCATTACCTGGAAGCCCCACCCAGACCCACAAAATTCAAATCTGCATTTTAAAAAGACCATCTGATGATCTTGTGTACATATTACAGTTTGAGAAGGACTGTGAAGCTCACTCCAGTCTTAAATCCTCAATAATTTACCTTCCTGTATAATTCTTTATCATCATAATAGCTTAAAGGACAAAAACACATGCTCATTTCAATAGTTGGTGCAAAGGTAGCTGGTAAAGTTCCAGACCCATTCCTGAATTTTCTGTAATAATTACATTGAGGTTTTAGTTTATTCGAGAAGATTGGCATCTCTACAATAATGAATTTTTCCAGTTCAGTAATCAGTATATATCTTTCCCACCATATAGCATTAAATTTATTCCCGTTTCTTAAGTTTACTCCATTAGTTATTTTTTTGCGATCATAAATGTCATCTTTTTTTATTGTGTTGTTTTTCACATGCAGAAAATTTGTGTGTGTGTGTGTTTGTATTTTTTATAACTAATTACAAGTTATAAGAACTCAGTTTTAATAGTTTTTCAGGTGGCCCTCATGAATCATAACTACTTTTTACATTTCTGATTTTTTTTAATCTTGTAATCTGTCAAGGAATAAATTCATATGGCCTTAATAGTATAGGAAACTCTAAAACATTGGGTACTTAAAAACTACTTGGGCTCAACTCCCACTTCTGGGAATACAGAATACAGCTACTTTTCCCTATTCTTTCCTCTAAGCACAGCTAAAAGCCCCAGACATTATTTGTAAACAAACATAACACTGTGAAAAGAATGAGAGAGGAAAGGCAGACTGGCTTGGGAACCTTGAGTCCCAAGGAAGGTCATGGAGGTGCGTTCTGTGGTTTTCTTTTAGCTTCATATATCTCAGACTTGTTGCTGCAGAGACTGGCAACATGGCAATGCCAGTGAGTGCAGGCAGAAACTCCAACAAAAGCCTGTTGTCTGTAGCCAAAGGACCGGGAAAGGTGCAGCCCAGAAAGACAAACCTTTTAGACAATAATCATCTACTCTAGCCAAACAGCACAGAAAAAAAAAAAAAAAAAAAAAACCACAGAACTGTGACCCCACACCAATCATGCCACAGAGTCGAGAGCTCGGCCTTCCACCCTGGTAGTCTCTAACAAGGTAACCAGGTACCCACAGAGCATGAACTTCCGTGCTCACAAACAGTAAAGTGGCAACCCTCCCTTTCCTTGCTGGGTGATGTCAAAGAAGGCATGATGGAGAGTCAGGACTTTGATCACAACCCAGTAGTAATGAGGCCACCTTTTGTAAAGCCTTCTGCTCTCAGTGGAGGCCACATGAGGAGCAGTAACACAACACCACTGCCCTCCTGGGCAGAGTGGAGTTGGCACAACCATGAGGGGGTATTTAGAGCTCCCAGCTGCCACACAGCCGTAATAAGCAGCCCCCACCTCAGATGTCAATAGAGGCTAGGTAGAGAACCTGAACTTCCACCCCTGGTTCCCAGTAATGAGGCAGCACACCACCCCTTTCCCTTCCCAGAACAATATCAGGGAAAACCACCTAGTATAGGTTAAATAAGATCCAGTGTCTTGTTAGTCATCACATAATATCCAATTTGTCCACATTTCCATCAATAACAAACATTTCAAGAACCAAGCAAACTGTAAATTTTAAAAGACAATTAATAGATGCCAATACAGGGGCGCCTGGTTGGCTCAGTCAGTTAACATCTGATTTCTGTTGGGGTCATGATCTCAGGGTCCTAGGATGGAGCCCCACGTTGGGCTCTCTGCTCAGCAGGGAGTCTGCTTTTCCCTCTCACTCTCCCTCTGTGTTCTACCTCTCTCTGTCTTGCAAATAAATAAAATCTTAAAAAAAAAAAAAAAGATGCCAATACAGATGACAGAGATGTTATAATTACCTGACAAAGATTTTAAAGCTGCCGTGTTACAGTAAGCAATTATGAACACACTTGAAACAAAGGAAAAAATAGGAAGTCTCAGCAAAGAAATAGGAGATGGGAAAAAAAAATTAGAGCTAAGACATAGAACAACATATAAAAAAACTTGGTGGACTCAATAGCAAAATGGAGGGAGCACCGGACCAAATTAGTGAACTGGAGAATAAAATGATAGAAATTGCTAGATCTGAACAACAGAGAGAAAAGTTTGAAAAAACAATGAACAGAGCCTCAAGGCATCTGTGGGACCATAACAAAAGATTTAACGTTTGTGTCATCAGAGTTTCAGAGGAGAAGAGAAAGGGGGAAGTACTGAAAAAGCCTGAAGTAAAAACTGTCTGAAAAGTTCCTGTGTGTGGTCAAAGACCCAGAACCACAAATTCAAGAAGCTGAGTAAATCCCAAAGAGGATAAATTCAAAGAAATGTACCCAAAGACGCATCACAAACTTCTGAAAAAAAATTTTTTTAAACCTTTAAAGCAATGAAATAGAGATGACAACTTAGCTATGGGGGGAAAACAGTTCTCATGACAGAAGATTTTTTCATAAGGATTTATGGAAATGAGGACAAATGGCACAACATGGAAAGTAAAGAACCGTCCAACGTAGTATTCGTTATCCACCGAAAATAATCCTTAGGAATGAAGGGAAAATGAAGGCATCCTCAGATGAAGAGGAAAATTAATAGAACTTATCACTAGCATACCCTGCCTTAAAGAATAACAAAGAAAGTTCTCTAAACAGAAAAGAAAATGATAAAAGAATTTTGGAAAATCGGGAAGGAAAAAAGAACAATGAAAGTAAAATTGTGAGTAAACACATTTTCCTTCTACTCTTGAATTTCTTTAATTATGTTTGACAGTTGAAGTAAAAAATGTAACACTGTCTTATGTGGTTCTAAATATGTATATAGACAAAATAAAGTATCATAAATGGGGTAGGGTAAAAGTATGTGTAGGAAGGTAAAGTTTCTACACTTTGCTAAAGATCAAAGTATAAATAAAAATGAAGCAGCAGTGTTTATCAGTCAGTTTGGACATCGTCAATCTTTTTAATTTTCGTCAGTTCACTGAGACCCTGGGAAAACAAATGTCTATCATACACTCTTTGGAGGGCAATTTGACAGTAGCTATCCATTTTAAATATCAACTGTTTAGCTAGTAATCCCCAGTCTCTTAGCCTATCTTGATGGAAGAATCCATACAAAATACCTAATACTGTGCGTACAGGTTGTTTACAATAATAGGTTGTATATGCATACCCCTAGGTTTGCCCATTTCAGACAATACATAACGAAAAATTAATAGTTTTTTTGTAGAGTAGGTCAACGTAGGGGTAGGTACATAGGCACATTTTGCTCTACACCCTTTCTCTATTATATGCTAATACATCATCTTGCATTGAGTACAGATTCTTTGCTTGGAGATATATATTATTATTTTATGTTTTTCTTTTTTGTTAACAAGTCATATCCTAGTGTGTGTGGCAAACTACAATGTCCTTGTTTGCCTTGGATCTTGGAGACCCTCTCGTTCCTCAAGGTATAGAACATACGTAGACATGACCCTGTTTCATTCTCCGTAACTGCCAGGTAGCATCCCTCCCTGAGAGTGCGGTTGCAGTCGATCTGTTTCCCCCTTTGTAAACGTTCTGCTCTATGCACATGTGTAGTACTACAAGCAATGCCGCAGCGAAAACCTTTCTATATAGTTCTTCTCTACTGGTGCTTTTCTTGGGCTCAATACGAAGAAAATTAGAAATACTAGGAGAAAGGCTAAATAATGTTAAATCTGATATTGTTAAATGCCCTCAAAAAGGCTGTATTCCTTTGTACTTTACCTGAACCCCCCCCCCATCTCTGCTTTTTTATTCACTGCTTGACAAGTGGATAAGATAACAACTTTCCCAAAGTCATGCTGACCACAGCCTGAGGCTCCCTCAAGCGTAGGGCCATCCCACATTGTTTGTAGATGTTCTGACATTTTTGTAGATGTTGGTTCTGGGGTCCCCTCTGTAAGTCCAATTCCAGCTATCCTCTCTCTTCCAGGACCCCTCAGCGTTGTTGATCCATATGCTTTCTTTTCTAACACTATAGTGAATTGCTTTAAAAGCCTGTTTGTAAGATGTTACCATTAGGGGAAGCTGGGTGAGGGTTACATGGAGCGCTAGTATTTTTGGAGTTGCCTGTAAGTTTCTAATTATTTCAAAAAGGAAAGTATTTTTTTCAATACTTTGTCATTTCTAGGGATTTGAATTGAGAGAAGTCTGGAACAAGTGCTCAGTTGATTTTTTTTTTTTTTTACCATAGTAACTGTTTTGTTTTTAATCATTATAAGACATATTTTTAAGTGGTAATAAAATTCCACATGCCTTGTTTTTAAAAGAATGAATGAGGTAGATTGACATATGTAAACATGAAATTTGTAAAAATAATTTTTTTTGTATTTGTCTTTTTTAACAAGAAACTTGTATTTCATTTCCAACATGAAAACAAAACCAGAGAATTGAAATGAGTTACAAAGTTATGTTTCAATAAAAAGATTCTCAAAAATGAATTGGAATAAACTTTAATTAGTTTTGTATTTAATCATTCTAAAGATACCAGTTTGTGTCTAGTTTTTGTAAATGTCGCCTATAAAAGTCCTCTTTAATGGTGATAACCTAGTAAAGCTTTGTTGATGAAGCATCACTAATCATCATGTAGAAATAGATAAGATAATAAATGATCAATCACAGCACTCCTTTGTTCAGGAATCCAGAGTTACAAATTCGTCAAGCCTTTATCTTCCTGGGTCTGGGCCACCGTGGGTCCCTTGCTGGAGTAAAGATACTTACTAGTCATGATTCCGAAGCATCTTCCATTGTTACCACATGATAGCAGTACTCAGTTAATCTCTTTGTATGTTTCAGGGAAATTCCATTTTATTATTACTTCTTGTCACCCAGAGCCTCAGTAAAATTAAGCTTTCAAATGGGAAACTGGGCTTCTACCTGGTACATGTGCTGTCCCAAGTTTGGGACAAGCTGTGAGCTGGTTCAGTATAATGTCCACCTCCCAGTGACGGTGTCTACATGAGATTTGGAAGGGAGGGCCCCTGACAGTGTCCCAACGCAGTGTCTCCTGAGATGTACTCTGTTCTTGCGTTTTCTGAAATTAAGTGGGAAACTGTTGCACATAAGTAATTCTGTTACTTGTTCTTCCCCACAGGCTTTTTGGAAGGGACATAAACAACGGAAAGCATATTCGCGCAGGCGGCAAATGTTGATTGATAATATTGATTCTATTGTGAAGGTAAACATCCCTTCCTACCTTATCAAGTGCTTGACTTAAACCTTTCTCTTCATTTTAGTTTTGCTCCTGGAAGACAAATTATAGAAAGAGTACATAGGAGTCTCGAAGTCGGAGTTAATTCCCAGGTTTGAGTCCCACATCCATTACTCACTTAGCTGATCATCTTCGAGTCTCTTAATAAAACACTCTACGTGGCTCAGGTCCTTTACGTGGTTTTGAGAATCAAATGTGCAAGTATTTCATAACCTGTAAATGCTCTTTCTCTAGGAAGTCCAAATTGAATTTTTAAGCTCTGGGGGAAAACTGTGTTATTTCACATGCCTCTTACCATATTCGCTAATAATATTTACAAAGCTTAACAGTACAAAACCCAACTTGTAGACAAATGCAAAACCAGTGACAAGAAGAGGCAGAACTAAGTTAGGACCTGTATGTGAGGGGCGAGCAGGTCTAACCCAGCTCTCAACCCAGGCTGATGGCTCTGAGTTTAGAAAAAGAAAAGGCACTGGGGTGCCACTGCCCAGTGCTGAAAACCAGAGGACTGCCCAGAGGTGGACTTGCAGACGATGGGGAAATCCAGATTAGAGTTGGAATAGCAGGGCTGGAGAGAGATTGGAATCAAATGAGATTAATTCAAAAGACCTTTTAAACTGTGAAGGCAGAGAATGACATCATCTAGATCCATCGTGTTCCTTCGTAATGTGCTGTGCTTTCCATGGAACACACGCCGTTGTCTCGGAAAACTGTAGGTCCCGGCTGGTCCCTCATGAGAACTCTGGACGTGTTTTCCTGTAAAGACCTAAAGGATCCTGGATGCCTTTAAGGGATGGTGGAAGAAACTCTGGACTTGGTTTTTGATTCCCTGAGTAATAGTAGCAATAGCTACTCTCAGCAAAATGCCTTGCCCTCTTGGTTTTTATTTACTGAGATTAAAGCAAAATGGTACAAAGCTACATTACCTTCCCCACCATAAGGTATAAAATGCTTTGAACCCCTAGGAAAAAAGCAATGAAAGAAGTAGGAGATGAAGATGAGGCTTAGGATGTTAATTATTTGGTGGGCTGCTCACTCTTACTTTTTTATCAAATTATCAATATGATCTTTAGAAAGACTGCATGAAAAGATATTAAAGGTTGTTTAGTAATTGCCTGATTTCTCTATTTAACTCTCTTTTAGATTCAGTCCTGGTTCCGGATGATAGTAGCACGGAGGAATTACCTTGCACGACTGCAGTATTTCAGAGATCATGTAAGAGACATGCAAGGGAATTCTCATCCTGGCTGAGAGTGAACTGAATGAATGCTTTGTTGAATGTTAGCATTGAATGATTTCTATTAAACGGTGGAAATGTTTTTAGAAGAGAACCAAATGGAAGACTGTTAGTATATTGTATATGCTGGCTGCATGTGTTCCTGTCTAGTCTTTATATTAAATAGAATATTTTGTCAGTTCAGGCAGAGAAAATGAAATGTCTTCTTTCATAAATATTTTTCATGCACAATTGCTTCCTTTTGTCCTAAGACACACACCAAAGCTTTTAATTGAGTTAAGTGATGTTTTCATGTCTCCCCAGCTGCCTTTGGCTCAAGTTCTAAAACATCCATGTTACTTAGTTGGATGGACAGTTGCAATCTATACATCAGTAACCTAACATTTTTTTTTTAATCCAGAGCTAAATGGTGGAAATGAACAGTAGGAGGAAACGACAGGTCTTAAGAACTCAGTGCGATAATATTTGGAAGCTTACTTTTTTTTTATTCAGAACTCATGTTCAGAGCAAGACTTCACTAGTTAGGGCTGCATAGGAAATGTGTGAGAAGAAATGGATGTGGACTAGTAATGCCAAAGAGAAAAGATTCCAGATGAGTCTTTTCCAATACTGCTTGTAAAGTTTTTCTAACTGCTAACTGATAAACTTAAATAGAAGCCCACAGGAAGAAGTTTTTTCAGAATCTTTAAAGAATAGATAAGTGAATATAGATTGAATCATCTCAGTTTGGGACTAAAGGTCTTTTCCCTTTTAGATCCCTATATAAACAGTCCCATATAATCTTGTCAATACTTTTAGCTAACTTATCTGACCCTTTGTCTGCAAAGAAAATGCAAAAAATGAACATTGAATACACTCCATCTAAATAGTTCTAAATAGTTTTCATTCTTTAAAAAAAAAAAAAAAAAAAGTTTTATTTTTGGTGTATCCAGAGAGGGAGGGAGGGAGCCACAAGTCCTTGGCTAGGGGAAGACCAAAGACTAGCTTGTCGGAAAAGCCAGTAGAAGCCATGTTTCAAAGACCTGTATTAGAGGCATTTCATCAGTTCGTGAGATGTGAGTCTGAAATAGCGAGCAGCTTGGTTCTTGAAAGATCTCTGAACCATGTGCAGCTACTCAGGCGAGTGGGTCAGGACCCCGTCATGAGACAGATGGGAGGGGGGGAACCCAGTCACAGTATCTTCTTTGGCAACGAATGAGATGTGGCAGTCAGGGGAGAGTGAAGCATACCAAATGGGTGATGTCAGTCAGAAGACAACGTGGCACAGAATATCTGTATTCCAACCAGGCATCAGAGAGGTGGTATATCAGTATGTGGAAAAGGGGTCCCAAATTTATGTGGAAGGCAAAAGAGACTATGGTAAATACACAGATGAAAATAATGTGACAAACAACAACATCATAGCTGATAACATAATTCTGAGTGACCAGAGGTGCCTGGGCGGCTCAACTAGTTGAGCCGTCTGACTTGATTTCAGCTCAGGTCATGATCTCAGTGTGGTGGGATCGAGCCCTGCGTGGGGCTCCGTGCTCAGCAGGGAGTCTGCTTTCAATTTTCCCTCTCTCTGTCTGCCCCTCCCCATCAACTCTCTCTCTCTAAAATAAATAATTAAAATTCCGAGTGACCAGACCAAAGACAAGGCATAGAGTGGATGGTTCTTTAGCTATTGTTTGGTACAGTCGCATTTCCAAATCATGTGTAGTCTTTATAGTTCCTAAGGACAAGAATTAAAATATTCTTTTATATAAAATGAAAAAAAAAATTTAATCTCTACACCCAAGATGGGGCTCAAACTCACAACCCTGAGATCAAGAGTCATATGCTCCACCACCTGAGCCAGCCCGGTGCCCCTAAATAGTGTCCATTCTTAAATACTGTCAGTTCTTAAGTAGTTCTGAGTTCTACAGTTGTGGAAGAGATGAGCCTTGGGAAGATCATGACTGGTCTCATTCTTTTGCAGAAAAATGAAATTGTGAAAATACAGTCTCTGCTGAGAGCAAACAAAGCTAGAGATGACTACAAAACATTGGGTAAGTGGGAGTACAGATCTTCCTCCACTAACAATAGGGTTATGTCCTAATAAACCCATCACAAGTTGACACTATCCTAAGTTGAAAATGCATTTAACACACCTAATCTACGGAACATCATAGCTTAGCGTGGCCTGCCTTAAATGTGCCCAGAGCACTTATGTTAGCCTACAGTTGGACAAATCATCTAACACAAAGCCTATTTTATAGTGAAGAGTTGAATAGCTCGTGTTACCTCTTGAGTATCACACTGCAAGTGAAAAAACAGAGTGGTCCTGAATGCATGGGTTGTTTACCCTCGTGATCACGTGGCTAACGGGGAGCTGTGGCTCACTCCTGCCTCCCAGCATCAGAAGAGAGCATCCTGTGGCATGCGCTAGCCTGGGAAAAGATGCAAATTCAAAATTCAAAGTACTTTTCTATTGAATGTGCATGGCATTTGCACCATCCTGAAGTCAAAACATTGTAAGTCAAGCCATCACTAGCTGGGGATCATCTATATTTTGAAACAAAGTATGGATTCCTGATAAATGAGGCAAAAACAAAAACATCGTAGTCACTTTAGAGGCCGCTCGAGGAACAGAAGTTGTCCGTTGTTTCCAGTAGGTTTTGACCATCTCAGACCGCACGTTCTGAACTGGTACACAAAGGAACATTGACGGCAGAAAGTGGGCCTTCCTGTTATGAGAGGAAGGGATAGGTAGAGTGACATGATTTCTTCAGAAAGAATGGAGTTGGCATAAATGCTGATATTTTTATATTAAATTTGAGCTAGAGTCAGAAATCTAATGCACAACAGTTAGAAAATAACTTATGTTTGGACTGTTTAATTTGTTTTGTTGGCCTACGACTTTTTTCTCCTCGTAAATAAATACACAAACAAGCAAAATAAACAGTGTTCATATAAGAAATATGTCCATATAAGAAATTTTGGAAACATGAGTAGGAAGGAAAAAATATGAATAAGAAGGGAAAAAGCTCATCTCCCAAAGATGGCTATGAACATCTTATAATTTCATTCTAGACTTTCCGTGGTCACTATAGGTTTTTAAATATTTTTTATTATAATACTAATATATGACATTTTTAGAAAATTTTAAAACAGCAGAATAAAATAAAAATCACCCAGAAATAACATTCACATTTTGCACTATTTACAATCCCAACTTTGCATATGTTCTTCTGTTCTTTGCATAGTGAAGATCTTTTTTTATATGCTGAATTTTTAGCATTCTTACTATCACAAGAACATGTGATAGATTAAGAACTTGGTGATAATAGTATTGCACAAACTTTTACAATATTTTGCTCAGGTCATTCCAAATTAGTTTTGAGAGGGTAAAAAAAAAAATCAAGATTTGTGCATCTTAGTCATGAAAATGGCCATTATGCTGTGTGTACCTCTGCCTTGCTTCTTATTTTTATTTTTTGGAGGAAGTAAAAGTTGAGTAATGTAACCAGCACAGTGCCTAGGAAGTAGTTTAGCCAGTACCCTTTATTGCCTGAAGTCCATATGAGTTTTGGGATGAAATATGTGGCTCAAGAAAGGTCTTCCCTGGTACTTGTTAAGGGGACAGCCTCAGGAAGATTTAGAGACCAGGTTCTGCCTCCGGCCTGCAGAATGCATTGGATAACACATCATTCTGCTGGACTCAGAATCCCCTGTGCAAACTAAGTGAGGAAAGGCCAGCCAGGCTTTTCAGGACCACACTTCTCCATTGTTGAATTAATGAGATTCATCTCTCACTTGGTGGATACCTTTAAGTGTTTTACAAGAAGACTAAATAGGGATTTTGTTTTCTGAGCCCTAACATGCTTAAACAGGTTTGCTGCTGCCTTTGCTCATGAAAGACAATTTAAGGATAAATTTTCCAAATGAACACAGGCTGCTTTTCATTTTATCATAGGTAACATGTTTTTGTGGTCAGTTGTGGGGATGCTTTTCACTTTTTTACATTTTTTTAAAAACTTATTTATTTGAGAGAGAAAGTGTGAGAGGAGGAAGGGGCAAAAGAAGAGAGAGAGAGAGAATCTCAAGCAGATGCTGAGCTGAGCATGGAGCCCAATGCAGGGCTCGATCTCATGACCCCAAGATCATGACCTGAGCCAAAGTCAAGAATCGGACACTTAACCAACTGAGCCACCCAGGCACCCCTTTACATTTTTTTTTTTTTATTACAAAGACAGAAGAAATTCTGTTTTAAAAACCCAGGTGATTTTGTGTTAAAGCATAGAAGGTAGATAGAAACTATGTTAGTGAATAAGTTAGATGGAAGCTGCTCTAGGTTTTAGCAGATAGGGTGGTTTTCTGGTAACCAAAATGTAAATTTTCATTTCTTTCTCAATTCAGCATCTTTGTAAGACTAAGGCACTTTTTTTAAGATTTATTTATTTGAGAGAGAGAGAGATAGTGAGAGACAGCATGAGCAGGAGGGAGAGGGAGAAGCAGGCTCCCCCCAGATCAAGGAGCCGACATGGGGCTCGATCCCAGGACCTTGAGATCATGACCTGAGCCGAAGGCAGACAGTTAACCGACTGAGCTACCTAGGTGCCCCGAGACTAAGGCATTTTTAATCTGAAAAAAAAAAAGTCACTTTTATTAGTTTGTCATCATCCATTTTCACCCATTCCTTCTGGAAAGTCATTGAGTACCTTCAGGCTTGGAAGTTGGTGCAACTGTGATATGGCTCCTTCTCAGTGCTGACTCAAGTTAGGTGATTCTCTGAAATTAAAATACCCCAAAGTGATTCCCAGCCTGAATATGTCACAAGCCTACTGTTGACAGAGGAAATTCTAAATTTGGGCCATAATAATTAGTAAAGCTAAAATACTAATTTGTTTCTAACATGCTTATTGGCACCTACAGAGATAAATGGTCCTTGGGAACAGAGAGAGAGAGTTTGAGACCAGAGGAGCTGGCTCGTGTTCTCCCAGTTTAGCTACATACATGAGCGCTAGAGCATTGCTCAGGCTTTTTCTGAAATGGCCATGTCGTTAGCAACGTCATTGTTAGAAATGGTAGAAAATAAAGTCACACGTGCTTCAGTGATCAGGAAAGGAAGGGTCCCAAGGGCCAAAGTAATTTCTCCAATAAAGCCCATCAGAAGTGGCAAGATACTAATATAGATGCCCCTAGATTTGGTTGTTCATGTGGGGTTCATGCTGTTCTTTGTGTTGTTGGTTTAAACCTTTTTATTTCTTGAATGTCAAAACAGCACAGAACCAAGCTGGAAGTAAAAAGAAGATGGGTTAGGGACTCAGTGTAAGGGAGAGGATGGCGATGGAAGTTGCCACAACGGGGCTGAGCTCTTTCAAGTCATCTTCGTGTTGTTGTGTATGACCTTTCATCACTGAAGGTCCAGGTCGTTTATTTTAACAGTTGACCCGTGTTCACAGAAACACTTTAACAAATGTATTTTTTGTGAAGTCAGAGTACCAGGGAATTAAAACATAATGAATGTTCAAAGCACTGAGGGGAAACCGTTTTAGAATTTAGACCCCCCTCTCAACAGCCGAGGCTGGTCTCCCAGACTCTGAGTGCCCTCCCTTGGTCCGTGCTAAAAGGACAGGGACCAAATTTCAATTTCTAAAATCCTTTTATTTGTGCCACGTAGAAGGTGTGTTCCACTTGTCATTCCATTGGCTCCTGTTCGGACTTACAGTTCTGCCCTCATTGACTTTTTCTAATTCACTTTTCACCTAATTCCTGCTCTCTCCCCCATGGTCTTTTGGGCTGAGAGAAGCCGCTTTCCGTTTCCTGTGGCAAGAACAGAAATCTCTTATCTGGCTCAGCCACAAGGCCTCAGAGATAACTTAGTTAACATGCATTCTCACGTTCCTCATCAATAAGGCACAGATAGGTTGAACTATGTTCTCAGTGGGAGAGTCCTTGAAGCAGTGTGGGAGAAGGCTGATAAATGAGAATTAGATAAGGAGAAGACAGACCATACGGCATCAGTGGTGTGCAGTTATTTACATGATCAGTTTCCCTGTCCGGATTTGACATGGGCAGAGTGAGTCACTCCAGTGACCAAGTACTTCCACTGCTGTATTTTTGTAGTAATGCTTTAGTGAAATACCTGATTCCTCTCCTATTGTTGATAATTCCAAACATGCCTAATTAAAGCATGCCTCTTCCTTTACCCACAGTTGGCTCTGAAAACCCACCGTTAACGGTGATCCGAAAATTTGTACACCTATTGGACCAAAGTAACTTGGATTTCCAGGAGGAGCTGGAGGTAGCACGGTTAAGGGAAGAAGTGGTGACCAAGATCAGAGGCAATCAACAGCTCGAGAAAGACCTGAACTTGATGGACATCAAGATTGGGCTCCTGGTGAAGAACAGGATCACGCTGGAGGTCAGTGCCATCCACGGGGCCTTCAGCTCCCAGAAGAGAGAAGGGGCACGTGTATTTGCCCACAACACCTTTGTCTAGCTAAACTCATTAGGAATCCACAACACGTTGTCCAAATTCACTGACCGTTTTTCTCATGGTTCTCAGACCTGCAAAATTTTAGACCCCTGCCCCTTATAACATATTTTGTAAGACCTCTTTACCATTCTGAAATGAAACTTATATGAAACAAAGCCTACTTACATATGTATCTTCGTAATAAGACTAAGGCCTTTCCATGAATATAAAAAAGTAATGGATTAAAAAAGCATAGATTTCAACATGAAAGTACATGGGGCCAGTGCCATTAGAAGATGTGAGCAAGTTGCCTGAGGCTTGGGCCTCTTCCCAGAGTAACCACAGACTGAACAAAGTACGGACAGGGGCAGATGCGACTGATGCCAGTGAGTGGGGGAACTGTCTGATTGCATTTTCCAGAATGGAAAACAACTCTTTGTAAAGTTCAGAGTAATCAAGTTGATCTCCCCCCACAGAATTGCAGTCTTAGAAAAGTCAGTGTATATTAAAATTGGGGAGAAATGTATTTTGCTTTTATCTAAAACAATTAGTTTTTAGGCTCAAATAATCACAGAATTTCGACCTATGTGAATAACCAGCAGGACATTGAAAAATCCAGCCATGCAAAATGTGAGGAATTTACGCTGGACTGTCCTACATACTGCAGGACAACAGAGCATCCCCGCCCCCACCCACTAGAAACCAGTAGTGCCTTCCACTTGTTAGATGTTAAAAAAAAAAGAAAAAAAATCTTTACAGGGCACCTGGTGGCTCAGTCGGTTGGAGGTCTGACTCTTGATTTCAGCTCAGGACATGATCTCAGGGTCGTGACATCAAGCCCTGCATTGGGCTCAGTGCTCAGTCCAGAGTCGGCTTGAGATTCTCCCTCTCCCTCTCTCTCTACCCGTCCCCTCACTCACATTCTCTCTCTCTCTCCCCCTAAATAAATCAATTCAATCTTTTAAAAATAAAAACAAACACCTTTACGCATTTCCAAAACGGCCCCTACGGAGCAGACTGCCCCCAAAACAGCCTTTAAGTAAATAGTGCTATAGTTTTGTACCTCTGTGAAGCCTGTTCACTTTAGAGCTCTCTCAAACCATGTGAAAAGTTTCATTTTTACCCAAGAAAGTTGATTTGTAGAGTAAGATGTCTCTCCATGTCCCTGGCCCAGTGCCACATCAGTTTTCAGAAAACAGATAGGTCGGGAGGGGCATAAGAAGTTGACCTTCTGGAAACTCTGAGAAAGCTACCGTGTGTCAAACATAGAGTGCCAGCTGCCACTGACTTGAGTCTGTGGTTCTGGAAAACTGGGAAGAGCACGGCTCAGGAGGCCAGCAGAGAAGTGGACGTGAATGCCCCACTCTTGTCTCCAGCCCTCAGAGAGAAATAGTGAAATAGTGCACAGAAAATAAGGAAAACAGAGCAATTTATAAGATAGGAAATGATGGTCTTTTCTAACTGTTAAAAGTACAATTTAAACATTCTGTATTAAGTCTGTTTTTATTATTTTATCCAGAAAAATAGTACTTCTCTCCTTTTTAAGAAAAAAAAATGTGTTTGTATTATTTGACAAACATGAGAATTTGTAAAGTTTAATATATTCCAGAAGGTCCTTCAGAAAATGCCTTTTTTGGCCTTCAACTGCTGTTTTACCCTACTCCCATAAAGTTGTAAACAGGAAATGCCTTGCCTTTTAAAATAAAGGCTAGTTAGTTGCAAAACACTGAATAGTAGGCGTAACATGTCGCTTGTTATTCATGTGGAAAATGAAATCACGGCAAATTTTCAGGTCCTTAGGAATGCTTAAGATTTTTTAAAAGTATTCCCAACTGATAACATTGTGAAACAGAGCTAATTTTTCAACTTATTTTTTCAAGTACTAAATATTGATTACTTATTGGAAATCAAGCCAATGATTGTTAAGTATATGGTCTTTAGTCTTATTACTGATAGTAGCCTTTTTCGTTTGATGATAAGAACAGTACAGTTGAAGCTTAATTTATAGCAGTGAAAAAGTGAGAAACAACCCAAACACAAAAACAATGAACAGAGAACAACAGAGTTAGTTTTACATGTAGGTTACATAGCCCCTAAAAATAATGTTTTCAAAGAACATTTAAGGGCGGGGGGGGGGGGGGGGGTTT